>NW_026895408.1:0-159404 GCF_033153095.1 Gastrolobium bilobum
GGAAGCACTCAGCATCGCCTTTGTCCTTGGATGCTTTCTTACCCTTCTTGTTGCCCTTCTTCTTCTTGGATTTTCCTTTGGGCTTAAGGGAGTCACCTTTAGCAGGCCCCTTACCCTTACCCTTGGCCTTGCTAGGCCCACCAATCAGAAGAGCTTGTGTCTTATCCTTCTTGATAGACACTTTAGCAGTTGTTAACATACTTAACAACTCAGGCAAGCTCACTTGCATCCCATGCATGTGGTAATTCATGATGAATTGACTAAAGGAAGGTGGAAGTGAGGTGAGCACTAAGTCATTACTTAGTTCGGCATCCATGATAAAGCCTAGATTTCCTAGCTTCTCAATCAGACCGATCATCTTAAGAACATGACTGCCAACAGACATGCTCTCAGACATCCTGCAAGAGAACAATTCTCTTGAGGCCTCATACCTCTCATGCCTGCCTTTAATGTCATACAACTCCTTGAGATGTAAGACAATAGAGGGAGCATCCATATGCTCATGCTGCTTTTGCAGTTCAGGCGACATGGATGCCAACATGATGCAGACAGCCAACACATTGTCATCCATGTGCTGTTTGTGGGCCTCGAAATCAAATTCTGCGAACCCATCTTCCCCTTCCCTAGGAGCTACGGGTAATTCAGCATCTAGGACGTAAGCAATCTTTTCGGCCCTTAAAACAATTCTTAGGTTCTGATACCAGTCCATAAAATTTGGACCGGTCAGCTTGTTCGTATCAAGTATGGAGCGCAGTGACAGTGTATTAGTCATACTAATTAACTGAAAAATGTAAAGATAAAATAATTTCGCCCCTCCCACTATTTTATCTAAGTCAATGACCCTTCCTTTTGACTTAGGGTTATTCTACTTTTAGAATTTACCTTAGTGGGATTAAGAATGCGATTATTTATTTTAACCCCCGTTTGAGACCGCAAGATTAATTTAAATAATGGATTGATCTTTATCAATGGTATCTCATACCCTTTCTTAACATTAGGTTGACAACTCCTTGTCACTTAGTGGTGCATCTCATGCAACCAACCTAGCACTATTACCCTAAGCACACAAGCTCGGCTGAGCCTGCAGCTCATGTCTCAGTTAAGCACTAACCAGCACCCCAAGTGTCTTACACTTATAATACTACTCTTACTCAACGAAACAGTGGGTCCCAACTGGGTTGTAGAGCACCACTATTTAGAGGAGGTTTGAGTAATATTGGTGGTGGGAGGTAATCATGCGCTCAATAATTTTATTTCTTTTAAGGGTTCCTTTTATTAAGGATTTATTAAGTCTCATCAAACGCATTAATATATTATCATGCTAGTCGTTACCTATGTCATACATCTAACGATTTAAACTAGTCGCAATTGGACTTGCATAATAATCATACAAACGCGATTTAGTCCAACTCATGCATACTAGACGTCATAAGTCATAAAGCATACATATCGCGATACTCTATCTCATGCATACTAGTCGAATAATAACATACGTGCAAATAAAACAGTTTTATTTTGAGATAGTCATGGTGCTCGCTCTTTTGTCCATCTTGCTTCTCAAGCCTCGGCTTCTTGTCGTCTATACGCCACTAGCCTAATTTCTCTAATTACAATTAAAGAAACTCCAAAACATCTTGGAGGGACAAAATTTAAAATACAAAATTTAAATTACAAAATTTGAAATTCAAATTACATCTCTTTTAAAAGAGCCCAAAATTACACATTAATTTAAATTTGAAATTTCAAATTTCGGGCACCATGACCATCCCCTTCCTCTTTTGCACCTGAAATGTTAGACAACTCACAAGTACAAAATATTATCCCATAATATATATTTTTCACGTATGTCTTGATATTTAACAATTAATTATCAAAACATATTTAAAATTTAAAACTTTTCTTAATTTTTCAATTGGCCGAATTATATAACAATTAATATAATTCTAATTTTGTTGACTCTTTCTCAAAGAACACAAAATTAAATCATGCATATAGCCATCAACACTTAATGGTCGAACCATATACTCATGTATATGAGATTAATTTTCGAAAAATTTTTATTGCATGCTCATGAAACAATTCATGGAGAAAAAAATAAGAAAACAATCAAGGTGTTCAAAACTCCTTTCATGGTCGAACTCCACCCTTCAAAAAGGTGCTTCCTTTTAAAACTTTTATAAAGAAAAAGACAACCATGAATATGAATGGATGCATGAACATGGCATTCGAAATAACATGTTCATAAAAACAAAAACATTAACCGTTGAAAGTATTGTAAATTAGAATCCATTCATAAAAAATTGGATCTTTAAACTTTAAAGAGATTTTAACCGTGAAAAATATGATTACAAACAAGGTACCATCACCCGTTGATGGTAAAGCAACCGGGCTCTGATACCACTTGAACGTTCGAAATGGCCTTGAAGGCCGGTGCATGCAAGAGGGAAAAACAAATTTTTTTTTTGCGGAATATACATGCACATCAAGGTCATGCTTTAGGAAAGCATGATGTTACCTTGTTCGTGAAATCACCAGATGATCAAGGCAGGTCTGAAGGGTTCAGACCCTCTAATGTTGATCCACACCACCCACTCGTCTAGGTGCAAGAACTCCTTCTTGTGAAGCCACCGGATGATCACCACAAAGAGGCTTGCTAGGCGCTCTATGTGTGAAGATGGAGGCTAGGTGAAAGTGTTTGAAAGAGTGAAGCTCTCAATGTGAAAGCTTCACAAGTGGCGCAGGAGAAAGAAGAGAATAAGCTAGGCTTTTCAGAAAAACCCTTGGAGGAACAACTACCACATAGACGCATAAGAGGAGAGTATTTAAAATAAAATACCAATCAGATTTTTCTCCTAAAAATCTGATCATTAGGCGCCAGATTGGAGAGAGAGAAGTGGAGCTGTTTTATTTCAAAAATTGCTAACAGTCTCCTAGAATATTCTCTTGAGAATTGGTTCAAAACCTATTCAAAATTCTGATCAGAAATCTTCATAAGATCAGCTATATGGTGCGCCCCATATAGCCCAAAAAGGTGACCAGATACATCTGAGTAGTTGCACTCAAATTTGAATCAACTCACTCAGATTTTCTCCCAACTGACTGAATCTTCTGGAGCTGATTTTTGATGAGCAAATCTTGCTCACCAACAACCCAAATCAGCGCCATATATGGCCTTGGATCTTGTCCAAAAGATTCTCTCATGATACTAGTGATTTGTTCCAACAAGATCTCATCTTATCCTTTTGTTATGAAACAACCTTTCATAGGCAATTCAAATTCAAATTCAAATATTTGAATTCAAACATTCAAATATTCAAATTCAAATGTTCAAACATTCAAATTCAAAATTCAAATTCAAATTCAAAATTTCAAATTTCAAAATTCAAAATTCAAAATTCAAAATTCGAATTCAAAATTCAAAATTCAAATTTCAAATTTCAAATTTGAATTTCGAAATTCAAATTCAAAATTCAAAATTTCAAATTTCGAATTCCAAAATTCAAAATTGAAATGTTTGATAATTAATTTAACTAATTAAATTAATTAGTAATGTCTTGGACTATCCAAGCCCATTACAATGAACCATGCGCCCTCCACCCCTTTAGGTGGAGTTCCAAACAACTTCTTGGTCTAATAACTATTATTAAGCCCAATACCTTTAATGCTAGAGCATCTAGACAATTAGGTGTTTGTGTGTGGCCCATTATGTCAAACTTAGCCACTGACATAAATGGGCTTGGGCCCAATAAGCCCACAACCCATCTAATGACAACACAGAGCACTAGCAATGCTTTGTTGCCCCAGAACTAGTTAGATTAATGATTTGATCATCCTATTAAACATATTTGGTTGCCGTACATATTTCCTTTCGTCTCGGTTATCTTCCCATAAAACCTAGGGTAAGGAAGCGTATCAACCCCTGCGGTTTAGGGTAAGCTTTATTCGAAATAAGGAATCTTCAATTTACAGACTCTAAAGGCAGATCATCTCATGATCTCTTTTACTATGCATAGATTCCCGAGACCCTGTAAATGTCATCCTGATTTCTCCGGTTTACAGATAACCTAATCTCTCACAGAGATTTGACGAATTCCTTCAGCTTACACCATAGCCCTGTGTTCTTTCAGGACAAGCCCAACAGTATACCTATGAGTCTCCATGTTTCAGGCAGACGAGGTGCACAATCAAAGCATGCCTTCTAGAACACAGTCTAGGTAATAACTTCTGGTCTTAGGAAAGACATACCAAAATATAAAGAGACTACTCTAATGATACTCTCTGTGAGATTTCCTCATAGAGTCTCTTTGTGGGTCCGTTCAGTGCGAGCTATACCCTTATAGGTCCACCCACGACTTTAGCTAAGACATCTCCATATCTGTAGCACATGAGGTCTATACCTTGTATCCATATACAAGTAGATAAGTCGTGCTAGTCTTATCCGAGATTACTGACCCCATTCTCAGTATCTCTAGACTAGGAACATAAAATTAGGAATAAACATCCGGTATTCTTGAATCCTCATGATTGTGATCTCATCACAGATACTCAAGAGATACCTATTTTATTCCACAGGGTTTATCAAGTTATTCATAATATATTAACATTAATATCGAGACAGAATTATGAGACAAGATAAATAGTGCTTTTATTTATTTGCAACAATATTAAAAAGGTCTACATCTCTGTCCTTATTTAATCATAAGATTGTCTCTAGGACACCCAAATACTAACAAACATTAGAAAAAATTATCTAAAATAACTTTAAAAAAATGAACCATTTATTTATATGACATAAATTATCTATACGCTGTATATATAGCAGATATAAGTGTTTGATGTAATCAGATTTTGAGATATGAAGATTTACAAAGTTACCATCATAAGATGGTATCATAGCTTCTCAAGGAGCTCTGATTCCCAACCTCTTTCTTCTTCATTTCTCATTCATCTATTTTTCTGAAGAAATTTCATCAATGGCGAATCAGATCTTGCCATTTGATTTCCCCACCAATTCATCTCACCCATACTATCTTCATCCTAATGAAAATCCCTCACAAGCTTTAGTTTCAACACCACTTGATGGAAAGAATTACCATATATGGTCTAGAGCTATGTCCATGGCACTTTTTTTGAAGAACAAAATTGGTTTCATTGATGGAAGTTTACCACCACCACCAAAAATGGATCATTCTTATAATGCGTGGCAACGTTGCAACACCACTGTATTAGGATGGATCCACCGTTCCATTTCTGCATCTGTTCTTCAATCAATCATATGGATCGATCGTGCAAATGATGCATGGAAAGACTTGAAGGAGTGATTTTTTGAAGCGGATATCTTCAGAGTTTATGATCTACAGGAGGATATATACAAATTGAGGCAAGGAGATCGGACAATAGCTGATTATTTCACAAATCTGAAAGGTTTATGTGATGAACTAGATAACCTGAGACCTCTACCTGCTTGTAAATATGATATTTTGTGTACTTGTCATGTTCTTTCTGAGATTCGTACTCGAAGAGATCAAGATTACACAATTCGTTTCTTGAAGGGATTGAATGAGCAATATGCTCATGTCCGATCTCAAGTCATGCTGATTAATCTTTTACCTAATGTTAATAAAGTTTTCTCACTGCTGGCTCAACAAGAAAAGGAATTTCATTTCAATTCCTCGGCAGATCGAAGGTATTTCTCAGCGAAGTTGATGATAACAGAAGGAATTTTACTCCAAATAGAGGTCGCGAGCATTTTCTTTATACTGGAGGCAGAGGACGTGGTAGAGAATCAAAGTTTTGTGTACATTGTAAGATGACTAACCACACTGTAGAAACTTGTTATTTTAAACATGGTATCAAAGCCTCAGTGACCATAAGGTCACAAGTTCGATCCTCACCACCCCCACTTTCTAGGGAATTAAATAAAAGTACAAAAAGGTAAACAAAAAATTGAGCCTATGCAATATCCACGCTTCAAGCCCAAGAGGCTCTTGCATGAGGGGGTGTGTTAGAGAATAATATAAACCATTAAAAATGTCTTCACCCAACACCTTAAGGTTTTGGGTTGAAATGGTTCTTAACAAGAATAAAGATCGAGATTCATCCAACGTAAGGATAATTTGGATCTGCTCAAGTCTCATTTGGTAATTAAGGTAGAAAGCTTATCTCCAAAACCTATTTGTATTCCTTCTTTTGGAAAAAATGTTGGTCCTTTTAAAGAACATAACTTTGTGTCCTTTTAAGTGAACCCCGAAGTCTCATAAGCATATTCTAGATTCTATTTTTGTCTAAAAAAATATCAGTTTTATCGAAAACATAACTTTTTAATTCTTTTTATATCCTCATTTTAAATTTTTAATTCCAATTTAAACTCTTAACATAATATTCACCTCTCGACACTTCTCTCACATTATTTTCCTCTTTTCCAATGGCACAAAAAATACCATCCGTAGATTAGTGATCGAGTTTCAAGCAACACATGAAGAATTTCGATCTACTAAAGTCTCATTTGGTAACTAAGGTAGGAAGCTTAGCCCTAAAATTAACCTGATTGTATTCCTTTTATTCCTACCTCTTTGTTACTTTTGTTTTCCTTAAAAAAAGGAAAAAAAAAATTCTAATCCAAGCTTGCAAAAGCATCTTCTAGTTTATGTTTAAACACATTAGTTTTATTGAAAACATAATTTTTTTATTTATATCCCCATTTTAAATTTTTAAGTCAAATCTTAACTCGTAACTTAATATTCTTTTTCTAACATTTCTCCCATGTTATTCCTCTTTTTTCTCAGCGGCACACAAAATACCATCCGTAGAATAGAGATTTAGTTCCATCCAACTTAGGGAGAATTTGGATCTACTAAAGTCTCATTTGATGACTAAAGTAAAAAGCGTAGGCCTAGTTAAATGTAAAAGAATACGTTGTGTATTGATCTGTGTCAGGGAGTTACAATATATAGAGACCCTAATGGACTTAAGTGTAAGGCCCAAACCTAATCCTAATACAGTGTAAGGCCCAAACCTAATCCTAATACAGTCAGAATACTTACGGATAAGACAGAATCCAATCATATCATATCTAATATTCTAACAGGCCTAAAACCTTTCTTTATTCCTTTTTATTCCCACCTATCGGTGACCTTTATTTTACTCAAATTCTTTGTTTTCTTAAATCAAACTTGTTCTCAAAGCTTCCAAAAGCATCTTCTAGCTTTCTCTCTCTAAAAATAGTTCAATTTTATCGAAAAACCAATTTTTTATTCCATTTATACCCTTAGTTTAAATTTTTAATTCAAATTTTATCTATTAACCTAATACTCTTCTCTCAAGTCCCAACACTTCTCTTACACTATTCTCTCAAGTCGTAAATGTTGTGGTGGCATCGTCGTGGTGGTGTTGGTGGTAGTGACAACAGTGGTGATGGTACAACGACAGCGGCGATGATGGTGGCAGTGGTCGTGTTAAGATGGTGGTGGTGGTGGTGATGATGATTGTAGTAGTGGAGAGTGATTGAGAGAGACATGTATTTCTCATTTTGTGTCCAGGAATAAAAAAGTAGAATTTTTTTGTTTTCTTTTTCTTTTTCCCAGCACAAAAATTGAACCAGTTCATTCTCGGGAACAAAAAATTAAACCGATTTTGTCAAATACTGTTTCTATCCATTTATGTTCCCAGGAACAAAAATTGAAAAAAAATTGATTTTGGGAAAGTTGTCATGCACACCCTAAGTGTCATCGACCATAAGAAAAAATTGGATGTGTAAGTCTCATTTGAAAACTAAGGTATGAAACTTAGCCCGAAAACCCGACTATTCCTTTTTGTTTAAGTTTCAATTATTTTTTTTTATTTTCCTCAAAAAAAAATTCTAGCATCTTATCATAAGCATATTCTAGATTCTTTTTTTTTTTGAAAAAAAAAACTTCAACTTTATCGAAAACCTAAATTTTTTGTTTCATTTATATCCACATTTAAAAATTTTCGTTCCAATTTTAAATGTTAACTTAATACCCTTCTCCTCTCTGAAATTGTTTCCCTCTTTTCCCAGCAGTATATAGAATATCTTCTCGAGATTGGGGATCAAGTTTCACCCATCATAGGAAGAATTTCAATCTACTCAAGTCTTATTTGATATCTAAGGTCGAAAACTTAGTCCCAAATCGTGATTATATTCCTTTGTGGGCTCCTTTTTATTACTTTTGTTTTCCTGAAATATTTTTTATTTTCCTCAAATAAAAAATCATTTTATCAGAGCTTCCAGATGCATCTTCTAGTCTCTCTCGGTCTCTCTCTCTAAATAATACATTGATTTTATCGAAAACGTAATTTTTGATTCCATTTATATCCTCATTTAAAATTCATAATTCCAATTTGAACTGTCAACCTAATACTCGTCTCTTGACATTTCTCTCACATTGTTCCCCCTTTCTTAGCGGCGCACAGAATACCATATAAAGAATAGAGATCGAGTTTCGTCTAACATAAGAATAGTTCAGATCTGCTCAAATCTCTTTTGTTAATTAAGGTATGGATCTTAGCCCCAAAACCCGACTATATTTCTTTTTTATTCCCACCTTTCTCTTACTTTTGTTTCTTTCAAATGCTTTTTTTTTATTTTCCTCAAATAAATAATAATAGAATCTTATCAAAGCATACTCTAGCTTTTATTTCTTATGTTTTAAATGTTCAACTTTATTAAAAATTGATTTTTCTGTTCTGTTTGTATCCTAATTTAAAATTTTATTCAAATTTTAACTCTTAACCAAATACTCTTCTCCCAAAATTTCTCTCACATTATTCCTGTATTTCCTCAGCGGGATACAAAATACTATCTGCACAAATGAGATCTAGTTTCATCTAACATAGGAAAAATTTGGATCTACTCAAGACCTCATTTGATAACTAAGGTAGGAAGCTTACACCCAAAACCCGAATGGATTGCGTTACTTTTATTTCCCACAAATATTTTTTGTTTTGTTTTCCTCATGAAAAGAAGAATAACTTGTACTCAAATCTTCCAAAAGCATATTCTAGCTTCTCTCTTTTTTTTTTGTGAAAAATACAGACCAACTTTATTGAAAAAGTAACTTTTTTATTCTATTAATATCATTATTAAATTTTAATTTTAATTTCAAGTAATATTTTTCTTCTGACTCTTTTATATCAATATTCTCTCTTTTCCCAGGGCTCAAATAATACTATCGAGAGAATATAATTGAGTTTCAAACATCATAAGGAGAATTTGGATCTATCCAAGTCTCAATTGATAACAAAGGTATTAAGCTTAGCCTGAAAACCCGATTATGTTCCTTTTTATTCCAACCTCTCTATCGCTTTGCTTTTCCTTATTTTTTTTATTTTCCAAATTAATAATAACATCTTATTAGAAGCATATTCTAGATTTTCTCTATTTTTTCTAAATCAACTTTATTGAAAACATAACTTTTTTATTCCATTTATAACCTCATTTATAATTTTTAATTCCAATTTTTACTCTTAACATAATACATTCTCCCGAAATTTCTCTTACATTATACCGCTTTTTCTCTGGCAGAACACACTATACCATTTAGAGATTAGAGATTGAGTTTCATCCGACATAGGAATAATTTTGATCTATCAGGTCAAATTTGATAGTTAAGGTATTAGTTTGAACCTCAAAACTCGATTGTGTTTCTTTTTGTTCCTACCTTTCTGTACTTTTTTTTTCCTCAAATGTTTTTTCATTAATTTTCCTAAAAAATAATAATAGCTTCTTATCAAAAGTATATTTTAGCTTTTCAATTTTTTAAAAATATAAACGCATTATCTTTATTGAAAATGTAAATTTTTTTTTCCATTTATATTCTTATTTTGATTTTTTAATTTCAATTTTAACTCTTAACTCAATACCCTTCTCCAGACAGTTCTCTCACATTATTCCCCTCTTTTCCAGTAGCACACCAAATACCACCCATAGAATACATACATAGTTTCATCCATCATAGGGAGAATTTGGATCCATTAAAATTTCATTTAATAGCTAAGGTAGAAATCATAGGCGCAAAACCATATTGGATTCTTTTTTGTTCCTAACTCTCTGCTACTTTTGTTTACCTCAAATGTTTTTTCCTAAAAGAAAAAAAGAAGAAAATAAAAATAGAATCATCTCCTAGTTTTTTTTCTCTCTTAAAAAGCACATCAACTTTATTAAAAAAGTAACTTTTTTTATTCCATTTATATCCTCAATTTAGTTTTTTAACTTCAATTTTAACTCATAAGTTACCACCCTTCTTTCGACACCTCTCCCACATTATTCCCTTTTCCCCTAGTAGTGAACAAAATACCATTTCAGAGAACAGAGATAAAGTTTCATCAAATATATGGAGAATTTGAAAATGCTCAATTCTAATTTGATAACTATGGTTAGATGCTTAGCCCCAAACCCGACTTAATTATTTCTATTTCCCTTAAGGGGGCGTTTGGTTGAGGATAAATTTTTTGAATACTAGGGAAATAAAATTGATAGGAAAATGGTAAGAAAGTGAGATAGATAGGAAAATGTAAAAAAAGTTGTTTGGTTGGGAAAATTTTTACTGGGAAAATTAGGTAACTTTTAGAAAATGTATGTTTGGTTGGAGGTAAGATATAGATGAGAAAATAATCTGAAATGACAAAAATACCCCTGAGTTTAAATCCTATCTTCACTCTCTTTCCTTTTCAGAGGGTATAAAGGGTGTGAAAATTTTCGATGAACAATGTTTTTCCCAGCTTTTAACAAATACCCACCTCAGAAAACGCATTCTAAACAGTAAGGATATATGGCTTTCTATGACAAAAATTAAAAAGCCATGCAAATTGAATAGCTGGCTTTCTGAGTAAATTTCTTTAAACCAAACAAGACATTTCAAAAAGCCTTGTTGCATTTGCATAGGAAACCTGTAAAAAGAGGCTAGCCAAACTCCCCCTAAGTGTTTTTTAATTATCAGTATCTTGTAGAAGCATCTTTTAACTTATCTTTTTGTTTTTATAAAGAAATGTTAGCATTATTTATTTAAAATATATATTTTTTATTCCATTTATATATTTATTTTAAACTTTTAATTCCGATCTTGACCCTTAACCTAAAATTCTTCTCTCTCACATCACTTCTCTCACATTATTATCCCCTTCTCCCAATGGTGCACACAAGACCATTCATGTGTTGAGATTTTTAAGATAGTAGCCCTATTGACATTGTTCTATATTTCTTCTTTGATCGTAGCTTTTTAATGTGATTCCTCTTCTCTAAACTTGCTCTTGTTTTGAGTTCCTATACTCATAGAAGAGAAACAGATAATGGTTCTTCGGATAGAGTTAGCAATTCGAATAGTAATTGCATTAATGGAATATAGAAATGAGTGACTTCATTAGAATGAAATATTGGTTGAAGTCAGCTGATAGCCTAACAAATTGTCAACCAAGATTTAAGTGAATTCATATATAATTATAAATGATGATAAATTTTATTAGAATTAAATATTGTATACGTTATTTTACTATGATTCAATAATTGTAGGCTAGAGATACACCATTGAAAGAGTAATAATGTCATATATATATATATATATATATATATATATATATATATATATTAGAGAACAAGTAATATTGTCATATATTATCAGGTTATGTGTCCCTTCAATGGTCAATTAGAATGAAAATTGTGTTTCGTGCTGTAAAGGACCTTGCATTTTTGCACGAGAGAAAGCTGAAATGCCAATGATATTTGGAGAATTCAAAACATCTAATATCCCATTGGATTTGGTTAGTGGAATGTTGCATACTCTATTAGTTCTGAACACACAAATTTCCTTCAATCTTAACAATTTTATGTTTCAGGAATACATTGCAAAATTTTCTGATTTTGGGCTTACAAAAGATGCTCAAGAGGGAGATTTAACTCATGTTTCTACTCGAGTGATGGGAACAAGTGGCTATGCAGCCCTTGATTATGTGATGGCGGGTTAGTATAATTAGATTATATATAATTCTCTCTTCCATTTCATTATGTTATCAGAAAGCTATGATCCTTGAATCTAAATAGCTTCTATTCCATCTAATACATGTAAATATTATTTTTTTGTTGATTCATTCTTCAAATCCACAGAATTGCTGTTCTTTAATTTATGATATACAAGTATGCCTTTGACTTGCGGTTAAACTAGCTGGAAAGGATGCATTAATATGAAAAGGGAAGTGAAAAAAATTGTAAAAATCAAAGACCCTGTTGTTAGATAAATATTCCTCTATATATGATGTTACTAAGTCTCTTTAATGCCATTAATATGCAAAGTTAAAATTCATCACCACTAGGATGTTTTGTATCAATGTGTAGCACACAAGCAGAAGCTTTATGGGAATGCTTGGCCCATAGTTTATTTGTACATTATATCGTCCCATGGGGGGGGGGTTTGTTGTTTTGATGAATGTCTCTCTGTTTTGGGATGGTTCTACAATTCTGAGCCTTCACCAAATTTTGTTAATTTTGCTTTTGCTTTTGCATTTGGGGTTTTCATATGTATGTCGTTGTTTCTATTACTCGATGCACTCTCCCATTCTTTTCTTTTTTTAATTTAAGTTTTGCGCTAAACTTTTATGTCTACAGTTTTGTTAAAAATTCATTTTATATACTTGCATTTTAATTGAAATTCGTTTCTAATATATATATCAAATTGTTTAATACATTCGACCATCATTAATATAAGAAAATAAATAAACAAAACGACGTCGTTTTGGGGTGGCCAGAGATAAACTTATCCCAAGTTGCCAGAGAAATATTTTTCCCATATATATATATATATACATATATATATATATATATATATATGGGAAAAATATTTCTCTGGCAACTTGGGATAAGTTTATCTCTGGCCACCCCAAAACGACGTCGTTTTGTTTATTTATTTTCTTATATTAATTGATTCATCTTTGAATGGTTATGATTCTCTTTTTCTCTCTCTCCTTTATCACCATTGATCTATCTTTGTATGGTTATGATATAGTAGCCGGAGATAAAGTTATCTCCGACAGCTTGAGAAATGATAAGCCTCGTATATATATATAGGTCAAAGAGAGGTACAAATTGTTTAGCAATTACAGTTTATGAATTGTGAGGGCATGACTCTTAAATACTTAATCTTATTCTCAAGTGTCACAATTCGATTCTGAATTAATATCCATTTTTTCAATTGTAAATCAGTGGGAAGTAGATCAACCAATGGCAATGTTAGCAATTCTTTAAGAAACAATAATTCAGGAACAGGAAGATCTTTTCCCAAGTTAAAAGGAATTGCTAGATCTTCTCCAAGCTTAAGCGATGAGCTAAAAGCTTATTCCCACCTTCAGAAGTTCTCCTTCATTGAGTTCAAGTTGGCAACAAGCAATTTTAAACCTCAGAATTTACTTGGTGAGTGTGGATTTGGATGTGATTACAAAGGTTGGATCAGTGAGAATGAGAGCTCTTCAGCAAGACCTGGAATGGGGCTTTCAATTGCTATGACGACTCACAACCAGAATTGACTTCAGGGCTATAGGAAATGGCTTGTAAGTTACCATGCTAACCCTTATTATGAACTACTATTTTCACATGTGGGGTTTGTTCATTTTCTGTTCTCATGTGATGAACCTCTCTCGGTTCTGGAATGGTTCTAGATTTGTTAATTTTTTGCTTTTAGTTTTTGCATTTGGAGTTTTCATATCTATGTCTGTCGTTGTTTCTGCTACTCAGTGCACTCTCCATTCTTTTTCTTCTTTTTTTTTTATCTATTTGAGTTTTGGTGGTGAAGTTTATATATCTACAGTTTAGGGTTCTGAGTTGAAGATATGGCAAGTCCTCGTGGAGTGAACATTGGAGTTTCAAATATGGGAAAGTATAAGGGAAGAAAACAACAACAACAAAAATGGTATTGAAGGTCCAAAGTTCACAGTTTTTTTGGAAACTCAGGATTTTTGTTATGTTGCATGGCTTTGCGGTTTAAAGCTGATGAAGGAGGCTCCTCTAGTGGCAATAACAAAAAAGATGGCATTCTACATATACCTTGTTTCCCATTCTTGTTAGAGTTTACACCATTTTCTAATTTTAATTAATAATTCATTTTTTATATATACTTATAATATACAGGGGCAGTGTTTGTTTTTCATTGGAATTGTTTAGCCATTATTTTTTGTGATGGCATGACTCTATATACTTAATCTCATTCTCAAGTGTCACAATTATGTTCTGAACTGATATCTTTTTTAATCCTTGTAAATCAGAAGGAAGTAGATCAACAATAACCAATGACAATGCTAGAAAGAAACCAGTTGCTGCTCATGTATCCTCAAGAAACAATAATCCAAGAACAACAAGATCATCTCCCTAAAAGGGAGTTGCTACGTCTTCTTCCAGCTTAAGCGAGGAGCTAAGTGCTTATCCCAATCTTCACAACTTTTCCTTCAATGAGCTCAAGGTGGTAACAAGCAATTTCAAACCTCAAAATTTGCTTGGTGAAGACTTATAACCAGAATGGACTTCAGGGTCACAGGGAATGGCCTTTCCAATCTATGGCGTGACAAGAATCATTGTTGTAACATTATTTATCATGTTATTTTAAACTTGGAAAAGTTTTATAGTCATGCTACTGCTGTAATCCTTTAAGCAATCTGCTTATTATAGTCTTTAGTGTCTTTCTGTGATAAGAGGAAACCTCTTAATAGAAGAACCAAAATGATTATTATTCAATGCCTCTGTTACAATGCTCAAGTTTCTATTTATACAGCAACAACTAACCACCTAACAACTAACAAACTGACTTTCTAATTACACAGAAAAGGGCCAACGACTTCTACATTCAATGGGCCTGATAATCCGTAGCCCAACTTGGAGCTCCACCTAACCCCTTTAACTGCAACCGTATCACTCGTCCTTCCATCAAGAGGGACCTTGACCACAAGGTCCAATGCAGGGTAAAACTGGCGAAGATCTGCTTCCTCCTCCCAAGTTGCATCTTCAAGCAAGGAGTGGGACCACTGCACCAGCCACTGAGTAGTAGGTGTGCCATCAGAATTGATAACTCGAACATCAAGGACAGTCAATGGTTGCTGGACTGGCTTATTCTCACAATAAGTCGAAGGCAAATCAAGTATAGGAACATGAGAATTACCATGGAAGGCCTTCAAAACTGATATGTGGAATGTGGGATGTATGCGAGATTCAGGGGGCAATTCCAATTGATATGCCACAGAGCTCAAAACCTTTTTAATAGGGAAATGACCATAATATCGCTTAGCAAGCTTCTGATTTCCCCTTCTGGCTACAAAAATTTGCCTATAAGGTTGGAGCTTCACCAAGACTAAGTTCCCAATATGGAACTCCTTATCCTAATGATGCCTATCAGCTGAGATCTTCATTCTATTCTGAGCTGCTTGCAAATGACCCTTAAGACTTGCAAGTAAATCATTTCTGTTGGATAACAGGGTGTCTATAGCAGCAACACGCACAGAACCCCTAGTGTAAGCTGGAATCAGAGTGGGCGATTTACCATATAAGGCTTGGAAGGGTGACATTCCAATGGAAGAATGATGTGCTGTATTGTAATGCAATTCAGCCCACCCCAAGTACAAGGACCACTTGCCATTTTGGTCATGACAAAAAGCTCTCAAGTACTGTTCCAAATACCTATTGGTAACTTCAGTTTGGCCATCTGTTTGGGGGTGGTAAGCTGAGCTCATCTTCAAAGTAGTGCCACTCATCTTGAACAATGCAGACCAAAAGTGGCTGATGAAGATTCGGTCCCTGTCAGAAATTAATGTCTTAGGAAAACCATGGAGCTTAACTACCATGTCACAAAACAATCTGGCCACTGATGTTGCTGTATAAGTGGCAGGTAGACCCCCAAAGTGGGCATATTTCAACAAACGATCCACAGTCACCAGTATTGTAGAAAAACCAGCTGATAGAGGTAATCCAGTGATAAAATCTAAGCTCAGGTCCTCAAAAACTCCCTCAGATATAGGTAAGGGCTGCAGAAGTCCCAATGGAGGAGAAGTGGTGGTTTTAACATACTGACAAGTGTGGCACTCCTTCACAAAGGCCGCAACCTCCTTGCGCATGTGAACCCAATAGAAGGAAGCTGTTAACCGTAAGAAGGTGCGAGCAATTCCTGCATGTCCCCCTAAAGGTGAAGAATGAGCTTCCCGCAATAATACCTGTTTTAAGGGAGAAGTGGGACTAATCACATATCTTCCCTTATGAAATAGGATACCATCCTTAACAGTGATTGCATCATCCAAACAGCTTTGATCACGTATCTGTTGATGTAACTCCAACAAATAACTGTCAGTAGCATTTGCATCACGAATCTGATCAACTAATTCATACCTTGGTGAAGAAACCAAATGTAACATAGAAGCTTCTGCAAACTGATTATCCTCCAAACTTCTGGATAGAACATCTGCCACAAGATTGGAAGATCCACTCTTATATTCGATGATGAAATCAAATCCAAGTAGCTTACACACATATTTTTGCTGTTCAGGAGTGGAAATTGTTTGTGTTAACAATTCCTTAAGACTTCTATGATCTGTTTTGATAATGAACTTCAATCCCAACAAACAAGGCCTCCAACATTTGACTGCTTCAGTGACTGCGTAAAGCTCTCTCACATAAGTAGAGGCTGCTTGCATTCGAGGTCCCAACTTCTTACTAAAGTATGAAATAGGTCTGCCTTCCTGTATCAAAACAGCACCTACACCAAAATTGGATGCATCAGATTCAATGGTGAAAGGAATAGTGAAATTTGGCAACCTAAGTACAGGGGTGGCACTCATGACAGATTTCAACTTAATGAAAGCTTCATCTGCAGCAGAAGACCAGTGAAAGGATTCACTCTTAAGCAAATCAGTGAGAGGAGCAGCCAATGATGCATACTGCTGTACAAATCGTCTATAATAGCCAGTCAATCCAAGAAATCCTCGAAGCTGCTTCATGGTGCGTGGAATGGGCCACTGTAACATAGCTGTGATTTTATTAGGGTCAGCCTTGACACCTTCTCCTGACACCAAATGTCCCAGATATTCCAACTCTTCCATTCCAAAAGCACACTTGCTCAATTTCACATAAAATTCGTTGTCCAGCAAGCATTTCAAGACTGTTTTCAAATGGCTAACATGATCTACCAAGGAAGCACTATATACAAGGATGTCATCAAAGAAAACAATGACAAACTTACGCAAGTGTACCTTAAACATTTGATTCATGGCAGCTTGAAAAGTAGAAGGTGCATTGGTTAAGCCAAATGGCATGACCAAGAATTCATAGTGACCATCATGGGTCCTAAAAGCTGTCTTGTAAATGTCTTCATCATTAACCCTTATTTGGTGGTATCCACTCCTTAGATCCAACTTGCTGAACACCCTTGCCCCATATAGCTCATCCATCAACTCATCAATGGTGGGGATAGGAAATCGATCCTTAATGGTGATGTTATTGAGCTACCTATAATCAATACACATCCTCTAAGTCCCATCTTGTTTCTTAACTAACAATACAATAGAAGAGTATGGACTTCTGCTTTGTCGGATGTAGCCAGAGTTCATGAGAGTAGTTACCTGTTTTTCAATTTCAGCCTTCTGATGATAAGCATAACGATAAGGCCGAACAGAAACTAGTTGGGCACCTTGCACTAAGTGAATTGTGTGGTCAGCTTCTGGGTGGGGGTAGCACTGCTGGAATGGTGAAGACAACTTTGTGCTACACCAAAACCTCCCAAATTTCCTTGGACATCTTTAACTGCAAAGCTTCTAATTCGCTTAAAACTGGCTGCTGGTCCATCTGATGCAACAATAATGCAAAATTTTGTTTCTGTACACTATTTCCTTGTAAGACTATTCTTTGTTTGCCCACCTGAAATTCCATAGTCATGGTATTATAGTCATGTAAGACCCTGCCCAGTGTGGCCAACCATCCAATGCCAAGGATTATTTCCAGTCCACTACAATCTGATGTCCTTGGATTTCAAGTACTACACCCTTACTCTTTCGGTCACAAAGCATGATCTCCCCATTTCCCAAATGTACCCTCAGCCTGCTGGTTTTCATCAATGGCAACCTGAGTTTCTTAGCCAACTCCTGATTGATGAAATTGTGGGAACTTCCCGAATCCACCAGAACAGCCACTGTTTCACCACCTATATGCGTGGAGAATTGTAAAGCTCGAGGATTAGTCTCACCAACCATAGAATGTAATGCTGCATCACCCCCTTCTAATGGTGCAGGATCCCCTTGCCACACAATCTTCTCATCAAGTTCAGTATCCCCATCCTTGAATTCTCCTACCATAAGCAACATCCTGGCCTTACAATTGTGACGAGAATTCCACTTCTCATCGCAATAATAACAGAGCCCCTTCTCCCTGCGTTTCTGCATTTCCTCATGAGATATCTTCTTACATCCAGAAGAAGGAAGAACAGGTAAAGCTGGATACACAGGTGGAGCTGTGAGTCTAGGAGCATGTAAGGAGGGCAAGGTTTGAGCAATGCTCAATACTGGACGAGCAACAGTATTCTTCGAACCAGTAGTGAATGTAGTGCGCAATTCCTCATCATGGGCAGAATAAGCTAATGCCAATTGCATTGCTTGATGCAAGGAAGTAGGCTTATGGAACTGAATGGCACGACGTAAATTGACTTGCAAACCAGAAAGGAAGAAACTAGCAAGCACCTCATCTGAAAAATCAGTGACCTGATTGATCAAGGATTCAAAATCACGAATGTAATCAACCAAAGTACCAGTCTGTGATAATTTGGATAGAACACCCCGCAAGTCCATATAAGCCTCAGCCCCAAAACGCTGGCGTAAAGCCACCTTAAGATCAGTCCAACACTTCAGAGTACCACCTTTATAAAGCCATTGATACCAAGGTCCCGCAATCCCTTCCATTTTCAACCCAGCGAGTTGAATTTTATATTCCTCAGGGACATGTTGAAGTGTATACAACATTTCAGTACGAAAAATCCAGCCATTAGGATCAGTGCCAGTGAACGATGGAAATTCCATACGAACAAATTTAACGAAAGAACGTGGATCATTGTGATCACCAGAATGATTACCAGAACGAACAGGTTGAGTAAAAGAATGAACTGCATCCGAAGAAGAATTAGGGTTCCGTTCCAAACCTGAATCATGCGCACAAGTCTCCAAACCCAAAATGGAAGCATGAATCTGCTGAAGTTGAGAATTGAAGGTTGTAATCTGTGCCTGATTGTCGTCCAAACGTTGCTCCATTCGAACTCGGAAAGACTCGAATTCTTCTGCAAGTTCCTATACCCTCATGGTCGCAAGAATTGGAGAAGCCGTGAAAGCACCAATTGATAAGAGGAAACCTCTTAATAGAAGAACCAAAATGATTATTATTCAATGCCTCTGTTATAATGCTCAAGTTTCTATTTATACAGCAACAACTAACCACCTAACAACTAACTAACTGACTTTCTAATTACACAGAAAAGGGCCAACGACTTCTACATTCAATGGGCCTGATAATCCGTAGCCCAACTTGGAGCTCCAGTCATTCTCTTGGGCCTATTCGATTTGCTTGCTGCTTTACTGGCTTCCAAGGCAGTAACCCCTTTAACTGCAACCGTATCATTCTGGCTTGCATGAGACTGGAATTTTATGATATTAATCTTCAGCTTTCACTTGTTTACCATTGATTTAATAATATTATCATTTGTCTAATTAAGAGCATATTTTTGTGAGGTAAATGGTATACTTAGGCTAGTCTTCTAAGGAAGCTTACTATATACATCGGTCTGGTTCATTTGGGGAATAAATTTCCCTCATGTTCGACCAAAATTTTATTGAAGGAGTAGTCAGGACAAGAAGCATTCTAGTTATTACTATGCCAACCCCTAAGTTTGCGAACAGAAGGATAGTAGAGAATCAACTTAACATTCTTAACTGAACAATAAAATGATTCAAATTCTGTCCCTTATGAAAGAAGGTACAAAAATAAATTATGAAAAATACTATATTCTTTTTCTGTGTGATGTTGTTTGTCTTTAATGTTGAAAGGCATCAGAAATAAAAAGATGGGAATTTGAATTTAGTGTCTTGATGGAGTTGTATAGAAATTTTAGGTGAAAAAAAGACGTTTGCAGATTATCAAGTGATTCAATGGCAATTTTAAACTTCTTTTGAATGTTAGAAGCTAGTTGCATTTTAACGTCAATTATCATTTTATTTAGGGAAAAATATGTGTCCTTTTAAAAGACACACACTTAGGTCATTTTAGGAGAGAGGTAGACACAAAGTGTAACATTCCCGTCTCGAGCCAGTTCAATTAACATACCTATCGTACTAAATCATGCATCAGCAGGAGACTTAACTTGTAATCTTGCATTAGCTTACAAAAATATGAGCTAACTTTTTTCTTCTTTTCTTTATTTTGTTTTGCATGATATATAGCATTATATCCTTTCTTTCTTATCCATCATAATTCCTTTTCTAAACATTCATCTTTCATCAGTGACCATACACAATGGCCCTTGACCATCCAAATATGATAACCACTATCAATCCAGACGAAGTCTAAAATTGGACAGCGTAACAGCTGTAAACCGAACAAATGAGGATTAAATCCCTCTCTCATAATCCATACCTGATAAACATATCATATAATCGTATATTGTCCAACAATGGACCTAATGCCCATCCTTGGGCACATGCATAATTGGCTCCTTGACAAAAAGTCTAACAACATATATGACTCAACACATGCATATATTTGAACACTACATTACCATATAACATGCCTGAGTATACAAATGTACATGCATCAAAACAGAAAACATGTACAAAACATATATAGTATAATGGATCAGACATCATGATCTCAACTTGAATAAAACACGAATAAACAATAATACATGTCCTCCAGAATAATGGCAGCGTAATGCTACCCAAATATCAAGTCTCTACACAGTGATTACGAATCATCCAGAATACACATCTCCATTACAGCACCTCTAGCCACGGGTTGTATCCTTGCCCCGAGAAGGCTCACCTGCAATCTGTACACCTGAAATGATGTCTCCAAAAGGGGTGAGATAACAAATTTCAATAAGCTCCAGGTTTATAGAGAATTCTCCATACCCTCGACCCACTCCTGCATAGATTTCTTGCTCTTTTTGGCTTAAAATAATATATATATATCAGAGGCATATCACCCACAACCCAACGGAACGGGTTGGTGGGTTGAAATATGTAACCCAACCCACCCTATTTTGGCGGGTTAGCGGGTTGACCCGTCTAGTTCAACCCATATTGCCACCTCTAGTTGGCAGCCTAAATTGAAGCAAAGTGCATGCATGATAGGAGCATATTAAACGCAAGATGTGGATGATAATATGCTACGATAAAATAATATGGTAAAGGATATGCATGGAAATGAATAGTATAGATGATGGAAATATATCAGAAACACAAAATAAATGTTGTCTACCACGAGAAATAGATAAAATTGTATGATACAAAATGAGCATGAAAATGATATGATATAGATGTTGCAATAGAAAGAAACCAAATGCTTGAAGGTCAATGAAGAAGAGGAATGAAAGAATATGCTTTCATTTGTCCTATATGGTGAAACTCAAGAGTTATATATCTTCTAAGGTCAAAAACCCTAATTCTGGTGGTAGCTAGGGTCACTTTATTAGTGTATAGTTTTCAGGACAAGTCTAGACCCCTAAAGAATATTGTTCCCAGATTTTCCTTATCTTGAAGATAAAGACCCAATTTTATGAGCCTAACCATAGGGACGAAAAAGTCATAATATGGTGGGTCATATTACCGGTAATAATCTGAGTGGAAATCATTGACTGTCAAGGAAGCATAAATTTCACGATAACATAACTAAAGTCCCTCCTAGTCCTATGGTAGACCAAGGCTCGATTATAGAGTCCAAAAAGTGTGTGAGGTAAGTGATGGTGAAGTGTGTGTTAACCTTTAGTTTAGTTGGTGGATGACTGTATATATTCTTTTGTAGCATGATGTATATGTTCTGTAATTAAGGCATGTGTGGCCTTTATACAATTATATGCTTTTGTTATTGGCATGTATAAGAATGTAATTTTGATATATTAGATTATGTAAGTATTATAAAAGAGTCATTTTTTGTATGAATCCATGGATGGATTCTAGGTCCATTAACTTGGGTTGTTTAGTAATTTGTCAGGACTGTGTCTTTTGGTTTTTAGGTACCAATTATGACAATGAGATATTGTCCTTGGATTGTACAATTTACAACCGAAATGTTTCCCGTAATATTCTATCTGGGATGTGATGGTATATGTTATTATACTTGGATAATCATTGACCATTAATTATGGTCACAAGATTATTAAGTCAGAACTCTGTGCAAGTACGAGACTATACAGTTAAGAATAATATGAATGAAACAATATGTATGGTAGTACATAAGAAAAATATACACAGTTACCTAGGGTACTAGTGACACTTTTAATCAAGTCTTTCGCTTAAGTATGTACTTATATGGTGCTTAGTACTGTATTGCATGTTAATAAACTGGTCCGAAACGGGGTGTTATACCTCACACCTAGTGTTACACAAGGCAGAAATAATTGTGACTCTTCTTCCACTCATGATTAAATAATCTTCTCCATCTATATATAATACTCATTGAATAGACATTTTTTACACTCATTCTCATATCGTCACTCTTCTAGTACTACTACAAGGTACCACCATGTCCAACACTTCTTGATTCATAGCTCTTGCCTGAGACTCACTTGCTGTGACTCTCCCATTGAGCTTAGGTTCATATGTCTGTCTCATAAGATCACTATTATATTAACATACTTTATCTCATTTAAGAGAAACAAGTACACTACTATCATACAAAAATTTCATTGACGCTATTTGTGGGAATTGAATCCACCACCACATGGTTAAAAACCATCATTAATTTAAAAGTTGACGTAAAACTTGTAGACTGAACGCGAAATTAAATATATCCAATGGACTAAAAAATACTGATCTGGAGACATCATCAAACCGAGACCAAAATATCTTCATAAAGCTTTTGAAGCCAACCCCACAAAGCCTCTAGTGATAATAGACCAAAATAGTTAACAGGATCCATCACAAATCAAATGAACCCTTATATCCATGTGCGTGGCCAAGCTAGCGGACTAGAAGTTATGCTTTTTCAGGGGCCATGCCCATGTCAGAGGGTAACCCAACACCATATAGTTTTGTGGGTGGGTTCTACGTTAAAGCTGGCCTTATATTTTTTCCCAAAATTGGCCCAACAATGAGTCCATTATCCATATGTAGAACGTGGGTTTCCATTTGCAAAAGATCAGTGACTGATGAAACCATACTCAACCGAGGTGTAAATTGGAAAGTGATTTGTTGATTTTATTTATGGGAAAAAGAAGTATCATTTTAAAAGATATAAGTTTATGTTCTTTTAATTGATTTACACAAAATTTGACCGATAAGATTTTGTGTAAATCTGAAAAGTAATTTTTTTTCTCCTCAGTCACATCGCTGATGTGTAAAGTGAAAAAAAATTAACTTTTCAAATTTACACAAAGTCTGACTGGCTGGTCAGACTTTGTGAAAGTCATTAAAAAACATAACTTGTGTCCTTTTAAATTGCATCTACTAAAGTCTAAACCCTTTTATTTTAGGTTTTGATAGCATTAGTCCTTAGTCACATCTTAAGGATTAAAATTTATATTTATTACTCTATTAAATTTTTGATAAAATAGATTTTTAAAACTTTAAAATAACAAATGTTTGTACTTTTTATTAAAAAGCTTTTTATGCATGTGACCTTAAGAAAACCTTCATTATAGAGAATAAAGTGAACGGTTAGTAATACTTGATGAACAAAAACTAAATAATTTAAAACTTCTTCAATATATCCATAGTGTGAAAAAAGGGAGAAATCAATATTTCTTTTAAATGTAGGTTTATCCATAAATAATAGAGTAAGTGCGGAATGACTCGATGAATAATTGAGTAACGTGCAAAATGACAAAGGAGTAGTTTTTAACCTGTAGAAACAGCACTGGAAGTAGAAGACAACTCTTTCAAAATTTCTTACAAATCAAAAGGGGATAGTTCACTTAGTTGTAAGGGAGTTCAATAAATAGAAAAAAAAAACTTCAGTTTGATTATCATATATTAACATTTGGAAGGAATTTAAATATCTTCATCTCTGACCTGCTCCGCACTCCAGATTAGTTTCATAATCGGCTCAAAATATCAAAACCTGTAGAGATACCAAAAGGAGTAAATTCGTCTCAAAGAAATAATTAAAAATGAGTTAACTAAAAAATACACATATATATATATATATATATATATATATATATATCACACAAATCAATAACACATGTCAACATATCATGCTGCATCAACCACGTGACATCTTAAGGAGCAGGGGTCCGGGTGCTAGGGTAGGCGGCCGCCCCCCTCAAAATTTGAAGAATTTTTTTAACATAAGTATAGTGTAAGAAATTTCTATTTTTTCTCTATTAATGTGAAGTAGTTTTTTTTCCACCGTAGAGAGTTTATAGAATTTATAAGATCTGTTTACAAATTACACTAAGTATGACCAGTCATACACTCTTGATCAAAGTATGACGGTCAGTTTGTAAGAGTTTCTAAACGAAAAGTTTGTAAATATAACTTTCCCCTTAAATTATAGTTTAAACCTCGACTTGAAACTTACAGTTTCAACTTTTATTATGCTTAGATGTTAGCACAAATCTTCCCATTCATGAATAAAAATAAGAAGTCCGAGAGTCTTATGAAAGAATGAACCTTATTCTTTTGATCCCTCTCCTTTTCTCATGATTTAAGGGAAGTGAGGGGCAGAAGTGTTTTAGTGATTGTGCTTCTTGGCAATCTGTCTCTTCTGATTTATCTTTAACTTTTTTTTCTTGTTGGGCTAACAGTTAGTAAATAAAAAAAGAGGTTAAGAAATGAGAGGGGTCTCCTTTGAATTATCTATTTAGATATAGTAATTAATTCATATTTTTTGTGAAATTTAAACCTTTGCTCTCTTCTCTTTTTCTTTGTTTTTTTTGCATAAAAAATGTTCATTTTAGGGGTTGAAAAGTTGTAGTTTTTTTCAAATTGATAGTAAATTTTACTGTGACATCTTCCACCTCTCTCTTTGTCTCCTTCTTTCTCTCTATAACAAGTTAAAAGAAGTATTTATGAGTTATGTTCTCTGGATTGGTGTTCCGGCCTCACACATATTGTGGTTGAAGAGAGGAACAAATATTTTATTTTTCGTATTTTGACCTCTCATATAATATATTTGAAAAGAGAAACAAATATTTAATTTTTAGCTCCTACAGAAAAAATTCCTGAGTCCGCCACGAGGGAAAAATCTACCATGCTACTGATACATTACATTGAGTTTAATACATCCCTAATTCATTTTTACTATAACACGTAGGCGAATCATATAATCTTAAAAATTTGTACAGATCCACTTATATATCCTAGTAAAAATATCTAGGAATGCATTCTACTTCAATGCATCAGCGAAATTTTGTTCCTTATGGAACGTTATTATCCATTAACACGTTACTCACATAAAGGTGTTACCGACAATGGCTAAAGCCTCCTAGTAGCCCTATCCGTAAGTTGTTCGATTTCATGAAAAAACAAATTTAGTGGCAATTTACACATTTTATTTTCTTTCCATCTTTAAATAAAGTACGTAGCATTCGTTCCATGTAAAATAAACATATGATGTTATACTTATTTTTTTAATGTTTATTTTATTTATTTATTTTAACACTGTTAGATCACACTTTTAATAAATAATGACAATAAAGAGAAAATGTGAATATTGATTGAGATTGTAATATAATAATATTCGAGAAAAATAAGTAAAATATATATGAAAAAAGATAAACATAATATTTTATCTCAAAATAAATATATAAAAACTAATTTCTATGCATTTTTTCGCATATTTATAAGATATTAATATAGTTTATGTACGAAACTTGTTTTGAACCATTTTATGACTTCATAGGTTTTAAGGGGGGCATTTGGTAGATGAAAAAAATTATATTCCTAAGAATCGTGATTTCTGAGAATATATTGGAAAAGTGAATTTCCCAAGAATGTTATTAAAAAATTATTTAGTATGTCAAAATATTTTCAAAAATGTTGGCTCAAGTTTGCTAATTTTATATTTGGTTGATTGTAAATGATTTATAATGTGAGCTGATTTTACAAAACTAATCTTTGATGAAATTTTGAATTTTTTTTTTTGATATGCCACAAAAGGATCAAAGCGCGGCGGATCAAATCCAAATTTCCCAAACGAATTTGACCACTCTCAAGATTGTCTTGTTTTTTCAGAAGTGTTAGACAGATACAGACACCTTTTATCATTTAACTCGCAACATTCATTAAAAATACTGAAGAGATCATGGATGTCGGTTCAATGTCGTGGCATTGGGGTCACCGGAGCGAAACAATGTGAAGCAGAGAGGAACCCACGATTTTGTGAAGCAGAGTATCACGACTAGGGCTTTAACAAGATATGATATTTTAATCATGAAAATAATAAATCATGGTTATTTATGCCTATAAATTATATCACCCACATGGTGGTATTATTTCATGGGATTCTTATTCACAATTTTAATTTTCAGCAATCTCATTTTCCCAGGAATTTTTTTTAAGAATCCTTATACCAAATGTGAATAACTAGAACTTCCAATATGAGTTTTTTGTGAATCTAAAATTTTCCTTTTTACCAAAGGCCTCTAAAAGATAAGAGCTCCAACTAATCTTTTTTTTTGGATATTAGGGAAAATAAACAAACAAAACAAACTAACTAAGGATCATTCTGGGTATAGACAGCCCCCACAAGATCCTTTTCTATAGGCCTAGTACAACTCAAAGGAGCATTAGGCAACACCACTAAGTCCCAAGTACCATGATCCACCGGCCCAGCCAAACAGTCAGCAACTGTATTCCCATTTCTACTAATATGTTTAAACATCACCTTCTAATCCCTGTTCTTCATTTCCTGTATACGATTCACAACTTGGAACAAAGGATTATCAGAAGAGCAGCCATTTTGAATAAAGTATAAGGCTTCAAGAGAATCTCCTTCCCATTGTACCTGTCTAAATCCATGATCCGATGCCACCTGAAGACCCAAAAAAGCACCCCATAATTCAGCCTTCAAAGCATTGCCTTGGCCAACCTTCTTCCAAAATCCAACAATCCATCTACCATGGCTATTGCGCAGGACCCCACCACAACCGCTTCTCATACCATCAAGGGAGCATGCCCCATCTGAATTTACTTTAATCCAACCCTCATGGGGAAGCTGCCATTTCTCAGTACAATCCACCATATTTTTAAAACTATCATCAATAACTTCTAAGGTTTTCCCAGCATGGATAAGATTATTCACATAAGTTCTAACCTTAAAACAAAAGCTTTCAGGAGAGCACACTTCATTATGAAAAACTAGGTTATTCCTAGCTTGCCATAGCATCCAACAAGTGGTTCCAAACATGAGGCTCCAACTCTGTTCGAGCTTCTGTCCCTTTTTTGTCCTCAGGTTTTCACAGAGCCAGTCTTGGAAGCTGCTAACAGAGAACATGATACCATTAGTCTTAAAATTCATCATCTCCCAAATCTGTTTGGTCCAAGCACATTCCCTCATTATATGATTGCAATCTTCACAAGGGATAAAGCATCTTGGACAGTGATCATCTCCTCCCATATGCCTCATACTCCTTTGTGCATTAGTCAGGAGACTATTACTTAGAAGGAGCCACCAAAAATGCTTTATCCTTGCAGGACCCTGCCATTTCCAAGCACACTCCCACAAATTATTCTGATTTGGCATGCTAGCTGCCTCTTCCCTGATGAATTGGTATGCTGATCTGACAGAAAAAGAACCATTGCTAGAAGGCTTCCATATAACTTTATCGTTACCATTCTCCACCTTAGGAACCTCCATGTCTGCAATAACAGCACACACTTCAACAGGAAGGAAATAACTCAATTGATCCCAATCCCAATCTCCATTCAGTGTGACATAATTAGACACTTTCCTAGTTTGGACATTAGCAGGAACATGAGTAATGGCCTTATCAATGAGCCTTCCTATTCCAGAAATCCAGCAGTCCAGCCAGAAATTTGTGAGACTCTCATCTCCCAAAAGAACACTAGACCCAGCCACAATGTGATTCCAGCTAGAACACAGTCCCCTCCATATATTGCTGTCTCCAGATGACCTTGAGATTCTAGGAATCAACCCCTCCCCAACTTTATATTTGTTTCACAGAACTCTAGCCCACAAAGTCTCTTTCTTGGTCAGTAATCTGAAGCCTACCTTCATGACAAAAGCTTGGTTAACAACTTTTAAGTTCCTCAGACCAGCTCCCCCAGATAACTTCCTAGAGCACATTGTTTCCCAATTAACCAGAGGCACTTCTCTCCTTTCAGCCGTAGACCCCCAAATAAATCCTCGAGCCTGCTTTTCAATGCTATCACAGACGGATTTAGGAATCCAGGCAGTTTGCATAGCATAGTTTGGCATTGCAGAAATTACAGATTTAACCAAAGTCAATCTTCCAGCTAACGATAATGACTTGGAATTCCAAGTACTCAGCCTATTCTTAACCCTTTCCATCACATGACTAAAAGATGCTTGAGTAACTCTAGAATGATTCAAGTAAACTCCCAAGTATTTACCCAGATTTAGAGTGCTCTTTATACCTAAGCAATCACTGATCTCCTTTGATCTATTAAAGCTCACATTCCTAGAGAAGAAGACCCGAGTCTTATCAAGGCTGATATTCTGACCAGAACTCAAAGCAAATACCCTGAGCACTTGGTTCACCACAAAATCTTGCTCCAATGAAGCCTCCATACACAATAGGATATCATCAGCAAAGAATAGATGTGAGATTGGAGGACCATTCTTCCTAAGCATAATTGGCTTCCAGGCCTTAACCTCACTAGCTACCTGGATTAAGTGAGCAAGTCTTTCAATGCACAATACAAAAAGATGAGGGGAAAGAGGGTCCCCTTGCCTTATACCTCTGGATGGCTTGAAAAACTTAGTAGGTTTCCCATTCCAAAGCACATTCAGAACACTAGTGCCAATACACTTATCAATAATAGAAACCAGGTTGCTAGGCAGGTCCATGTCCATTAAGGTATCATGAATGAAATCCAAGTTAAGCCTATCATAGGCTTTTTCAAGTCTACTTTAATAACCATCCACCCCTGCTCACCCTTCTTCCTTTGCATTGAATGGATGATCTCTTGAGCCACCAGGATATTGTCAGCACTATTCCTTCCTTTAATAAAAGCACATTGGTTCGGGCTAACCAGTTTAGGCATCAAGTCCCTTAATCTATCAGCTATGATTTTAGTAACCAGCTTGTAGGAGACATTGCACAAACTTATAGGTCTAAAATCTTTCATACAATCTGGGTTTTCTACTTTGGGAATCAAACAGAGATGAGTTTGGTTAATATCCTGAACCTTCGAAGGATCAACAAATATAAGCCTGATCAAATCACAGACTGACTTGCCAATAATGGGCCACTGAGATTGGTAGAAGGCAGCATTTAAACCATCAGGCCCAGGAGCTTTGAACCTACCCATTTTAAAAACAGTGCTCTTAATCTCCACCTCATCAGGAATTCTGGCCAATTTATTCATCTCAAAAGCCTCCAACCTAGGGAAAGCACCCTTGATAAGGAACATCTCATTATCCCCCTCCTCAACCAGAAATAACCCACAACAGTTTCCACAAGCTCAGAAGAATCAGCAGTCCACTCTCCCCTCTCATTCTTGATGGCAAGCACTTTATTACTTCTTCTTCTAGCAATGGTAGTTGAATGGAAGAATTTGGTATTTTTATCACCAAATTTCAGCCAAGAGACCTGAGATCTTTGAAACCAGGACACTTCTTCTCTCAGCAATATAGTCTCCAATTCCTTCCATAGCTCACCCTGCAGTCTTGCAAGCTCCCTATCATATCTATACTCCAGCTCCCAATCCAGACCCTGGATTCTAGCATACAGTCTGTGTTTCTGTCTCAATACCTCTCTAAACACAAAATGATGCCAATTGGAAGCTTCAACCTCAAACTCTTTCCTAGCTTCATTCCAATCCCCTTTTTCCTCCCAACACCGTTTGACAATATTACCAAAATCTGGATCAGTCAACCAGGCAGCTAGGAACTTGAATTGCTTCACCCCATTCAGCTCACGGCTAGATTGGTAATTACTAACCAAAATAGGTCTATGATCAGAATTGAAAAATGGTAAATGCCCAAGAAATCTATTGGGCCAAGCCATATTCCACTCCTCATTAGCACAAGCTCTATCAAGTCTTTCTTGTAGGTTGCCCTTCTTCCAAGTAAAACTAGGACCCTTAAATCCTATGTCAGAAACCCCACACAAATCAAGGCAGTCCTGCATCTCCATAATACTCCTCCAGCATACATCCATACCTCCAACCTTCTCACATTGCTTCAGCACAGAATTGAAGTCCCCAAGAATAATCCAAGGAGAATTCACAGAAGCAGCCAACTCCTCCAAATTTTCCCAAAGAATCTCTCTCTCACATCTCCTTGGGCTCCCATACACAAATGTGACTAACTCCATACTTCTATCCTCCAAATAGTGAGGCATAGTACCAGACTTCATATTATTCAGAGTTGCCTCTGCCTTCACTCTCCCACTGCCCAGAATATTAGGATTCTGGGACGGCTGAAGGACTCCACTTTTGAAGACTTTAATCCTATTAGCCATCTTCTGGCTTCCCATACTCTGAGAGATAGGAATCAGATTTTCTGAGTCTTGCACTCTACTCGCACCGACTTTGGTATTCTGCTTTCCTTTATGAATCCCACCAGAGCTCACAGATAAACCTCTATGAGTTCCAGCTTTAATTCCCCATTTTTTCTGCTTCTTAGGGCCAGAAACCCGCGGGCTGGGATTAGGACTCCTAGATTTCCTCTCAATGTTCCCAGAACTTCCTTGAATATTCAGACTTCCCACTTCCTTGTCAGCAGCAGAATCAAGAACTATATCACCCGAGTGACAATCTGTGGCCATCATCTCACCACTCCCTCCATCCACATTAACAATTTTATGTTGTTCTATTTGCTTACTGCTGCCAGCATTATTTGGGACATGCTTAGCTGGGGCAGCTCTCATCTTACGCCCTCTACCTGATTTTTGAACTACCATCCAAGTTCCAAACGCTTCCTCCCTTTCCTGGACCTTTCATATCTCCTCCCCCTTGGCCTCCTGAGTCACATTGTAAGACTCTCCCTCCCCATAACATTGCTTATGAGTATCAGCCGCAGGACAAGAATCCTTCCTATGCCCATATAAACCACACGCAAAACATATCATATGTAATCCTTCATATCCTACATGATACTGTTTTAACCCAATGTTGAATTTCGACAAGAAGCTCTTTCGAAGATCCACTTCCACACATATACGAGCAAATCTAGCTCTCTCCGTAATGACCCCATCACCAACTTCATTCTTCCGCAAAGAATTCTTATCAATCTTCAGGGTTCTTCCAAACATACTACCAATTTTCCAAAGGTTCTGGGTAATATAAAATTCCAAAGGCAACCCAGGTATCCTGACCCAAACAACCAGCCTCTTAACCGTCTCATCATACGGATCAAAAAAAGGCCTCTATCTCTGCACTGTCAAGTAATGATCTGCCACAATCCATAGACCATCATGCAACACATGACTATAGTCCCTGTCCTCCTTGAATCTGATGACCATATAACCATTGTCCATGTCAATAACTTCATACACACCCACTAGGTTCCACAATCTCAGCAATCGAGACATTAGAAACCTAGCATTCAGCTTCTTCCCCAGAAGTTTAAGGATGAGCGCTCTCCTCCATTGCTTACAATCCTCCTTATGCTGACTTTTGGAGAATTTGTATGTAGGGCAAAGTGGATCATCCACTACCACTTCTGGATTCCCCTCAATCATATCCTCTTCTTCCTCTTCTCTTTCCAACCTTGCCAGCCAGTCTTCATCGTCACTATCAGACATCTCCTTCGCTCCATTCAGACGCAGTAGCTTGTCCTTGTAGGACACAACTCTTCGATTCAGACCATTATTCTGATTCGATGGACCACCAAACCGATGATCAAGGCTCTCCTTCTTCAACAGCTCCAGATCCTTCAAATCGCGATCCCCTGCTTCATTCCCCTTGTCACTCGAAGCCGGATTAACTGAGTCACCTCCTTGCATGTGCTCATCCATCACATCATCCAGAACCTCCAAGCCTTTGGGCTTCTTAATGCTCCGATTCAGATTATCCTCCTCCTCCTCCGTCGATGCCAGTCGTGTTTCACCCATCCCCAACGGAAATTACAGAGAGAAAATTTCAGGCGCGTCAAATTCACGCGTCCGCTAGTGATTCTTTGTATTTTTATTAATTTTTTTTTTTTAGCTCCAACTAATCTTAATTTGAATATGACATGATTTATTCGTTAAGAGTTTGAATTTTACTCAAATTTTCACAACTCCAATAAACTCCTTTTATAAATAAGGGGAAAACAATTTTCATATTGTAGGAGAGTTGTTTTCTCATACTAATGATCCTTTAATTTCGTGTAACATTTTCTTTTATTTTTTGTTTTTTTAGTAGATAAAGCCCCACACAAGATGAATCTATAACATACGACACATATATCCTATTGAATAGGAAAATTGAAACCCTATAAATAAAGTATCAAACCATATATGTACGTGAAGCCTATTCTCCTTTATTACCATACACACACACTAGGCTTCAAGCTTTCTATTTGTGTATAGTAATCTACCATCCATCATAGGAGAAACACTTCAATGTATTTGGGGCATCGAATTTGGTGTTCTCTTTTATCAAATATAATTTTTTTTATTACTTAAAAAAAACAAAAATATAAAATATCTAAAAAAACAAAAATATAAAATATCTAAAAAAAACGAAAATATAAAAAAAAAACATAGATAAAAAGGGAATTTTTTCTATCTATTTTGTAAAATGGAACATCACGTTCGGTGCTTCCAGCACATTGAAGTTTTTCTCTCATGATAATTGTCTCTCTTATAAACTCCCATAGTGTACCAAATTTTTCTTAATATAGCGGGAGTATCGAACTCAGTACTCTCTTTTATTAAAAATAAATAAATTTTTTTCATTTTATCGCCTTTCTTTATAATTTCTTTTAAGTATCAAAAACTTCTCTCTTTTAGGAGCGAATTTATAGTGGTCGAGGACCAAGAAAAATAGTGCGGGACTAAAATGAGAAAATGAGAAAAAAAGTTGAGGAGAGAAGAGAAGAAAAGAAAAGAAAAAAATTAATACAGATATTAATTTTTGAGTAAAAGAAGCACGTTAATTCAGGAACATATTAAAAAATTTTCTTAGAATGTATACACTTACAATTTCTGGTGGTGTATAGATTCTACATCAACCTCGAACGAATATAATTATTTTTAAATAAATGCTAAATGGTAATTTGTACAATTTTTTTCTTTTACTTTGCTGTGCTTTATGTTTTGGCAAATCAATAGCGATGTTTCTCACTCAATTTGCTTCTTTGTGTCAATTGTGAAATAAAATGGTAAATGGATTTTGAAGGGGCATCTAACGTGGCTTTGAACTTTGCACTTGGCAGCACAAAAGTCATAAAATGGGATCTCCGTTTGAGGCCACAGATACTAGATGCTGAAATCTCCACTAAGCAAAAGTAAAATCTTAAAATGGGACCAATTTTTGGCAACGTGGACCAATAAGGTTTCAGATTTAGATGGAGAACTTGAGGCCACAAATCTCGGCACCAAAACATTCACAGCCACAAACTCATTAACAAGTCTCTTTCTTTTGCCTTTTTGTTTTCTTCCAACTGTCTTTTACTTCTTATCTCATTTATGGGACTGCACCTTCCTATATATTTTACTCTCTCTTAGGTATATTTTCATTAAAATATGTACACTTGACTAATACCCAAAACAACACACTCCTCTGTATTTCAGCTGCCACAACTGAAAAATACTGTGAACTTGTCAAGTTGTGTTCATAGTTGACACTATTCTCCTTCTGGGTTGATTTCAATTCATCAATCAGAACCTGGGTTCTCTCTATATTTTCTTCTGATAAACCTCTGAAAGGTATGCTCCTTACTACCCATTTAATTATTATATTTGGAGTATTATTTCTGTGTTTAGTATGTTCATCAAGTTAGTCTTTTTTTTTGTGTGTTTCTTTTCTTTTCTTTTCCTTTATTGGCTTTTAGTACTTCGTTTTGAAAATTGTCAGGCTTACATGAACTGGATTTTGATTCTTTAATAAGGGTAGGAAATTGGAAGGAATAAAGATTGCATTAATCTTTGAAGAGAGTTATGTAGAAACTACTGATCTGCATAGCTTTATTATGCTTGGTTGAATGGGGTTCCCTAAATCATGTATGCGAGAACTTATGGTTAGATTTTTGTTTTCACTATCAGTGCCCAAAGATTTTTCAAAACATTTGAGTAAAGTTAAAGTTTTTGTGCCCAAGTTTGACTTGAAAACTTAGTCTATCAGTTCTTATTATTTTTAATTTTTTTTTTGGGTAGACCTTGATTTTTACTCTACTAAGTTTGTTCTAATGGGGTTGAAGTTTCCAACTTGAGGATCTAGATATTGGACGGGTTTGATTTGAACACCCGAGGGAGTAACAAGGGCATGTTTGAATGAATGTACATAGCATATAGAAGCAACATAGAACAAATTGAAGTTCTCCTGTAGTGTTAAGCAAATAGCTTGTGTGTATGAGTCAACAAATTCTACATATTTCCAATAGTGAAGGCAATTTATATGTGCTAATCTTCACATTTTTTGAACACTCTACAGGTTATTTGTCATGGATTTGTACTATGGTTGTGGCGCTAATGATTTTCTTATACCGAAAGATCAAGATTTATTGGATAGGGATCCTTCACCAGATAGTTGGTCAAAATGGGAAATGAGTGCTTCTGAAGCCTATAATTCACCCACAAAGTTTTTGATCATGGATACAAATGCTACAGAGGAAGGATTCAATTTCATTGATGAAAGTTTCAATAATGAAATTGAGTTTAAACCTTCTGTGTATGATAAAGATCAGTCTAGCAGCTCAAGTGTATCTGGAGCTGAGCAATCTTTTCAACAAACAGCATTTTCATGTGATCAACCTAACTACCAGCTTCAAGACCTATCAAGTTTCGAACAGATGGATAACATTTTCTTGTACAAGCCTAACCTCTGGGTCTAAGATACTTGGTTTTATGCCTATAGGATAATCATGTAGATTCTGCAATGCTTTAACCTGGCATTAGTGTGCTCTGTGCATTGTAAGAAGTCAGTGCAAATTGAATAGCTCTGTGGTGTTTTTGCATTTCAAATTTCGCCATATTTATCTTTATGATTGGATCCAATACAGACTAAGACAATCATACTTAGGGTTCCCAGAACTCTATAAGCATGAACCTGTTATAGCATGGTAGGGGCTCCCATTTTTCTTTAATAATTCTAGTATGAAAAAGTCTTATTTTTTAATCTTGCATACATATGTGACACGACAGAGGCATTCAATGTTCACTGGCTTACCATAGGCATGAAGTTAATCCAGTTCAAATGACTATTTTCTTATCTTACAGCCTTCACATGTTTTACATAATGCAGGGATTCTGTACTTGAAGATTTTCCCTCTGTTGAAGACCTACACAAATCCTTCTACTATTATCCTGAAAACCATGGCAGCGATTCACCTGGTGATCACTCTTTTCAAACATTTTTGTGTTAACAAGTGATTCAAAAAAATTCTATGATATTGGTGTATAAATTAGCTCTAAACACATGCTTTCTTTCCATCAGGTGGTTTGCAGAAAGATATTTCAGCTTCAAAGTTTGTTCCAAGCCACTCAAACTCTGAGGATTGCATGGATATAAAGGTGAGAATTGCCTTTTGTCTTGTAGTTAAATGGTGTTTAATCTATCACTTGCCACACACACAGAAATTCTGCCTTGCCATGAAGAGTTTTTAGCAGTTTCTATGTTATATATACCCACTCACATGTGTGTGTTGAAGTCAAAATCATAAATTTGTAGTTGATAGTTTCCTTGCCAAATATCAGCTACCATATGGTAAGCAAAGCATTTGAATCAGATCCAAATTCCCTTGTCTATGTGTCCTGCAACAAGTGATTATTATGCAGTAGTTTAGGTTATCACATGCCACTTACTAGAGTACTTATTGAAACTAATGGAACTAGATTCCATTCAAATTTCAACTGCAAAGTATGTTTGAGGTTCTGCTTTCAAGGCTTACATTGTAATGCAATTTATTCATTTCTCTTTATGGTACAGACAGTAAAAGTCTTGGACCCTTTTGAGCGGTATAGTGGAGATGACACTATGCATGAGCAGTCATCTGTTGAGGAATCTATACTGCAGGATCTTGAGATGGTAATTGCACAGGTGGGATGACTGAGAATTGAAACCCTTTTCATTTGATTAAATGCAATAATACTTGTTGCTAATTTTTCCCCCCCTCTTGTCTCACATGATTAGTTCACTGTGAATACTCGCATTTGTTTCCGTGACGCCCTGTACTGCCTTGCCAGAAACAATAAACAACAGCTGAATTTGTTGCATGCTTTGAGGCCATGGTTCAAGCTAAATGGCTAAAGAATTTTATTTCAGGCCTTGGATTGATCAACAATATTGATAGGCAGTTGAAAATTTATTGTGATAATTCTGCAATAGTCTTCTGTTCTAAAAACGACAAGTATTCCAAAGGTGCTATGCATATGAAGTTAAAATACTTTGCCCTCAAAGAAGAGGTTAAAAAACATAGTGTCAATAGTGCATGTTAGCACCAATCGTATCTTAGTTGATCCCTTGACGAAGGGTTTACTGCCCAAGACATTTATTGGTCATGTATATAGTATTGGCATTATATCAGCTAATGAATGTTGATCATTATTGTTTTGTATTGATTATTGACACTCTGAGCTCATTAATGTATATGTTTATGAGATTTTCCTGTTTTCAGCTTATGCATGTATGTATGATGATATTGAAAAATTGGATTTGTCCCTAACGAAGACATTATTGTTGGACATGAAAGTATACTTCCTATTAAAGTATCATATTAAGGAGAAGAGCTAATATAGTGGTACATAGAAGGAACTATACATATTTGATAGTGTAGAACTGCTATGACTCTTACTGGCTCCTAATTATGACTCATGATGAAACCAATGTATGAGACCTTTAGCTGAGTTGTGCACATTAAGGTTGATGTTTATTAAATCATGGAATGACATTTATTGCATGAGTCAAGTAGGAGAATGATAGAACTACCTCAAGTTTGTGGGAATTAATATGTGATTTAATAAAAATATATTATGGCTAAAAAGGATTATATTGGTGATGGAAGTGAGAAGTTAACGAAGGATAAGATAATTGTTGATAGGTGCATTCATCAGATAAGAATGTGGCTCTTGTTTTCTTAAGGGATATAGAAAGCATAAAATCCTCGTTGTCTGCCCATAGGTTGTACGTCATTCCTATCACAAGAGGATATAAGAAAGAAATGGTAAGATTCTGAAAAGAAAATATCAACATAAAGGGCTTTCAAGAATTAAAGAATCTTACGTCATCGTGGACAAAGGTCAGTAACCTTGTCCCTTAACTGTAATATATGTGAAAATAATGGATTTTTAAGATCTTAATTGTATTCTTGTATGATGATCCCTAAGATAGGGGGCACAAATTTATACTTACATTGAGATTTCTAGTCATTATCACTTAATCAATAATAACTGATTCATTTGATAATTTTCTAATTAGTAGAGAGTTCTTTCTCCTTGTTTTTGAATTTTCAAGAGGGAATTAGAGGAAACATTTTCTCTTTCCCCCTCATGAAAACTCATCCAAACAATGGTAGAAGTAATTTTTCCCTTTTATTCTCGTTATGTTCCCCCTCATTACCAACATCCGAGCAATATATGAGTGCTAACTCGAGAATTTGATGTCATTTGTTCCGAATATTCAGGACCAACAAAGAATCCATTTGCCAAACAGGAAAAATGTTCCCTAGGTTACTTAATGTTCCCTAGTTTACTTCAGCTTTAAATGTAAATGCTTATGGTCAGAAAAATGGTTGTAGGCTCAGTACAGGTCATATGAAAAAAAAGGTAACTAGATGATCCTCATAGTCCATCTTGTTTAGCCAGTGGCTAAAATATATCACTACCAGAAAGATCATGGTCAAATTGTTGCCAAAAACTATCTTAAAAGGAGAGGTCAAATTTAATTCATCAGAAGGAAAAGTTCGATTGGTACGAGACAAACCTAGCCACAATCCACTTGTAAAGACCAGGTGAGAGACCTGAATATCTAATACTTAAGATGTAGAGCAAAACGTTGATCTGATTACCAGTAACAAAGTGATAATATTGAAAACGTAAAATGTTGAAGGAAATATCATAAGGTTATATGACTTTTTGTCCACCCATTTTTTTTTTTTTTTGAAATTATGAACTTGCAAATCTTTTATAGAAAATATATTTCTCATGTTATATTGAACAATTTTGTCTCATGTACACATAAAAAAGTAGGTGATACTTACTTTTTTTTTTTTTATTATTAGTGGATTCCACCCACTTTTTTATTTGTTATATGAGACAAAATTATCTCATACAATATGAGAAATATATTTCCTGTCTTTTATGATATTAATGTTTTTCATGTTATAATTTATCTCTTACACACACATAAAAACATGAGAAATACTAATTCCATCTTTTATATAATTGTTTATTTTTTTTGGATGCACAAATCTTTTGCTTAATAATAATCTATTAGTATGGGCAAAAACACGAGAATGGATTCTCTTATGTGGAGGAGTGATCATGTTATTTGATCACAACCACTCATTTAAAAATTATACACTTTTTCTTTCTTATTTCATCATCAATAAATAGTTGTGATCAAATAACATGATTATTTTTTCACATGAGAGAAGATCAATTCTCCAAAAACACTGCGTACATGTTTTATGCTTCGAACGGGACTAAAACCCAGTCGCATCTAAAACGGAATCTAAAAAATGTGCCAACATGGCCCAATCTCAGGAAAGAATGAGGAATAAGAGAAAGCACATAAACCATGAGGACCATTGAATTTTTTTCTCATGGTGAGAAGTTTTTCCATGTTTCTGGATCACCCAATTTTTTGATGTTTCCTCTCACAAATAAAGGGATAAAAATGGTATAAGAAAAGAAGAACAAGGATAAAATAGGGAAAGTAATTTTTTGTTTGTGAGCGGATAACTTCTCCATAAACCATAGGGCGCACTTTACTAGAAACTCATGTTCATTTTTATTTTATTTTTAAAAATCTAACATGTGCTTCAAAACAAAATGGGAAATATGCATATTGTCATCTTTACAAATAACCACTCAATTAAAAGTAACGTACTATTGGTTCTCGATTTTTTAAGATAGAAAAAGTGTTTATTCTTTTAAATGACACAATTTATATCATTTTACTCTTACACAGAGGTGTGACCCCACCTTTATATTTTTGTCAACTCTCTCCCTCTTCCTTTATGTATCTCTTTCTCTTTCTTAAAATGACACAACTTTACATCCTTTACAATAACACACACTTTTCCCTTTTGACAATTTATCCTTTACAATGACACACACTTTTCCCTTTTGACAATTTATGAGTGTTAATCTAACGTTGCAATGAAAAGTAGAAACCAGTTTCATAATATAAAAATCATGACTCTATATATGAGAAATATTACTCTCCTTTTACATAAGATAACTTCTCTGTTCTCGTACTTCGATTTTCGCACCACACCTTTTTCTTTTTTCTTGTAATGGTGAGACTCGCCTATTTTTTCTCTATATTTATCTTATGTAAAATGAGACTAATAAAACACCTCTCTCTCTCTCTCTCTATATATATATTCGTTACATCAATTCAAAAACACGAGAAACGTTCATACTAGAAAAAAAACAGGAGAAACGTTGAGCACAAGTGAAGATGAAAGTTGTTGTGGACCGGTCACATAGGTCCAATTCATGGATGCATATCCTTAAGGTGGGATAAATGTTATCTCATCATAGTGAATCTCATTCTTCATCCACACACATCAAGTGGGGATGATTGCCTTATACCTAGTGTGGTATACTAGTGCAGAAACACTTGTGTCTATTCTTTCACTCATGATTAGTGAATCTTCTCTATCTATATATACTCATTGAGAAGACATTTTTTACACACTCATTTTCATATTGTCACTCAGCCAATATTACCACAAGGAGCCACCATGTCCAACACTTCATAATTCATAGCTTTTGCCTGAGATCTACTTGCGGTGACTAGGGCTGGCAAAATATGCTGAGCCCGCCGGGCTGGCCCGTCCTGCCTGCTAAATGGGGCGGGCTGGGTTGAGTTTTTTAACCCACCAACCCGCCTAACTCGCCCCGCCAAACCCATCAGCCCGCTGGGCTCGGCCCGCCACGGGGCGGGCTAGCCCGCGAAACCTTTATTTTTTTTTTTTACCCAAATCAAATAAGATCAAATTATCAAAACATTTTCTTCAAACATGCAAACAATCAGGCACCCACTGTCCACTAACCCACATGAAAGCGCTGTACACCAAAAAGTTTTTCAAGGATGGTCACCGCTGAATGTATCTAATTTATATTATTCAAGTAGAGTAATGTATTTGAGTTTGATTTTTATTTTGTTCCTTATGGTTTCTCATATATACCCTTAGAATTTTTGTTGGACTTTCATATGCACATTAGGATTTTATGTAGATTTTTTTTTATGATTTTTTTTATATTTTTAAGAATTTTTTTATGCAAAATTTTATATTTTATTTTCATAATTTTTTTTATTTTTGGCGGATTGGCCCGTAACCCGCCAACCCACTCCTAAAACGGGCCGGATTACTCAATTTAGCCCATTTTGTCAAAACGGGCCGAGACGGGCTGGCCCATTTTCGACGGGCCAACCGATATTGCCACCCTAGCGGTGACTCATTGAGCTTAGCTTCATATGTCTGCCTCACAAGATTATCATTATATTGACATACTTTATCCCATTTGAGAGAAACAAATCTACTACTATCATACAAAAATTTCATTGATTTAAAAGTTGACGTAAAACTTGTAGACTGAGCGGGAAATTAATTATATCAAATGGACTAAAAAAATGCTGATCTGGAGACATAATCAAATCAGGACCAAAATATCTTCATAAAGCTTTTGAAGCCAACCCAACAAGGGATTTATGAATATTATGTTACATGATGAAGCTTACATCATGCTACACTCACAATGTAGGTGGGCCCCACAAGATTTTATCAAAATACAAAAAATAAGAAAATGGTGAAGCCCACTTGCATTGTGAGTGTAATATGATGTAAACTTCACCATGTAACATAATACTCATAAATTCCACCCAACAAAGCCTCAAGTGATAATAGACCAAAATAGTTAACAAGATCCATCACTAATCAAATGAACCCTTATATCCATGGGCGTGGCCAAGCTAGTGGACTAGAAGTTATGCTTTTTCTGGGGCCATGCCCATGTCAGAGGATAACCCAAAACCATATAATTTTGTGGGTGTGTTCTACGTTAAAGCTGGCCTTATATTTTTTTCCCAAAATTGGCCCAACAATGAGTCCATTATCCATATGTAGCACGTGGGTTTCCATTTGCAAAGGATCAGTGACCGATGAAACCTTACTCAACCGAAGTGTAAATTGGAAAGTGTTTTGTTGATTTTATTATAGATTTTGATAACATTAGTCCTTAGACACATTTTAAAGATTAAAAATATTATTTATTACTAAATTAAATTATTTAATAAAATAGATTTTTAAAATCTTTAGGACCTGTTTGGAGCACCTGATAAAGAAGATAGGATATGATAACTTATCGTATCCTACATTTATCTCTTGTTGGTGGGTCAATAGGATATGATTGGTTTATCCTATTGTCTCATTTTATCCTATCCAATACATGATTTCTTATCCTGAGGGGGAGTTGAGTTAGGATTCAACAGGATAAGATACCAATATTGCATACCCAATATATTTCCACGCTACCCAATATATCCCACGCTACCCAATATATCCCCACGCTACCCAATATATTTGTATTTATTGTATTATATTTTGTTTTTCCTTTTTCCTTTTTCCTTCTACATTATTTTATCAGATTGCTAATCAGGTGCTCAACAAACACATGACATGATATAGTGTCCGTTTGGATGAGCTTTTATTCTTTAAAATTTTTTTTTTTTTAAATAAAAGTCCTTGTTAGAATTTTTAGATGTTTGGATAACAACTTTTTAAAAAAGCAAAATTTAAAATAAAAGTTAAAATGCTGCTTTTTTCTATAGCCCGTAGTTGGTTGCTTTTGAGAAAAGCAGTAATTAAAAGATAATATAATTTTTTTTTTGAAAAAAAGATAATTTAAATTTTTAAAATATAATTTTAACCTTATCCTATCATACCTATTTTATCTCTCCTTATCCCACGATTAAGCTATTTTATCTCTCCTTTATTGTAATTTTATATACAAAAAGTTCTTTTTTTTTTATTTTAACATCTAAACAATTTTTTTATGTAAAAATGATTTTTAGATTATACATCCAAACATAAAATAACTTTACCTTTCAAAAAAGTTACTTTAAAAAAATGCATAAAAAGTCATTTTTTTAAAAGCTCGTCCAAATGGAGCCATAGGCATAAGCCTCATATCATATCCTACCATTAAAGTAACAAATGCTTGTACTTCTTATTTAATTTATTTTTTTTGCAAGTGACCTTAAGAAAACCTTTTATTATTAGAGAATAAAGTGAATAATTAGTAATACTTGATGAAAATGATCAATAACCTGTTTGACTCGATCAATAATAGAGTAACGTTCAAAATGACAAAGGACTAGTTTTTTTTTTTTTTTTTTTTTAATATAAACAACAAACAGGTTATTTTGTCTACCGTTAATTTGCTTACCTTTATTTATTTTTCTCAATATCGTTAAATTATAATTTCTTTAATGAAGATTTGCAGGAAAAAATAAATCTTTTTATTCCTCCACAAATCAATACATATATTCAAAAGGAAATTTGCAAATGATTATAATAGTTTCTAATAAAAGATAATTTGTAGACCGCTAATTTGCAGTTTGTAGTGACATGTTTGGTGTTGTATGCTAGCAATATAAGAATAAGAATTCCATGCAATTGATAATGATCAGATAAATAAGTCTCATTATGTTAAAGATATAATTAAATTCTCCTTACACTGTGTATTATGCATTTATATTGGGGTAAAACTTTATTTTCACCCAATGTAGTTTTGTGATTTATCATTTGACCATCTATGATTTTAAACTTATCATTTAAACTCATTGTGGTGAAATAATTTATCATTTAACTTTCTATGGTTTCAAATTTTCGCTTAGACCCCTCGTGATTACAAAAAATTTCACTTAGACTCATAGTGGTTTAAAAAATATTTTTTTTAAAAAATTAAAATAAGTTTCCTCTCTTTTATTTTATATCCTCATGTAATGCATTTAGGATTTAAAAAATATTTCAAATTCTTTATTCTGAAATTAATATATAAATTATCTTAATTTTTTATTTATTTTTAAAATATATTTGAAATTAAAAAAATATATTTAAGATAATTAAATATGTATTATCAAAAAAAGATATTTACTTTTTTAGATAATTTTATAACAATATCGGCTAAAATAATATATAAAATAAAATAATATTTGATTTGAATCTATTTTCTTGATAAAAATAAGTGAATTTTTTTAATTTTTAAACCTTAAATGCATTAGGTCAAGATATAAAATAAAAAATAGGAAAAATTTATTATAAATATTTATTTTGTAAAATTTTTAATTTTATAACCACAACGGGTCTAAATAAATTTTTCTAATCACCGGTGTCTAAGTGAAAATTTGAACCATGAAGAGTTAAATGATAATTTATTTAAGCACAATGGATCTAAGTGATAAATTTAAAATCACATGGGTCAAATGATAAATCATAAAATCACATTTTACCAACAACAAAAAATCACAAACTCACAATGGATTACTGACCATAAGATAACCAAAAAACAACATGTATGTGTTTCTCTATTTGTTGTCTCGGTCCATATAGAGAAAGGGGAGGAGAGAAAAGGATGAGAGGTAACGAGGAGAAAGAAATGGATAAAATAATTTATTTTATTTTACAAATCTCTACCATTTGATGAGATTATAATCTAACTATATTAGTAAAGATAGACAAAGATAGAAAAATTAAGGATAGAAAAATAATCTATCCCTATAAACAAAGGACTAGTTTTTTTTTATATAATAATAAAAATCCACACAAAATCTAAGGGTTTTATAAGAGTTATGTTGTAGGAAAAGTGATTGTGTTATGTTATAGAGATTCGTTTTGCCTGCCGAAGTTTTTTTTTTTTTTTTGCTGCGGGTCCCACAAAATGTTGTGTGTGTAGGAAATTTTTTGTGGTCATGTTAAATGATAGATGATAAACCGAAAATCTAATATAAACTATCTAAATTTCTTATCACTAGATCGGTCTCAGTGACATCCGACCAGGGGCTTGCTTGGTTGGTTTGGAGCTAGCTTGGGATAGAGGTTTTAGGCAAGTTTGGCTCGAAGGAGATTCTCTTTCAGCTCAACAGCTCATTACAAATGGGTGCCACCATGATTACCCTGCGGCTAATTTGGTGAATCGTATTCGAAATTTGATGCAGCGAGATTGGCAGATTTATATGTCTCACATTCACCGTGAAGGAAATAGAGTAGCGGACTTTCTAGCCTCTTACTCTTATGGTTTCTCTTGGGTAATTCAGGAATTTGATTGTCCACCGTCAGGTTGTAGTGATAGTCTGTATGGTGACACTATAGGTGTTCACTGGTCTAGGCTTTGTGCCTAGTTTCTTTTTGTTGTGTTTTTATTTTAATTTCCTATTATTTCCAAAAAAAAAAGTGACATCCGACCAGATTTTTTTTTTTTTTATTTTATACAAAGACTAGATTTTAACGTGTTAGAAACAGTACTAGAAGTAGAAGACAGCTCTTTCAAAATTTCACACAAATTGATGACACGTGTCAACATATCATGCTGGCATCTTAAGGAGCGTTATTATCCATTAACACGTTACCTACATAAAGGCGTGATCGACATTCGAGAATTGCTGATATGTTTTGGCAAATTTGACACAAACAGTACTACATTTTTTCTTTTACTTCGCTGTGCTTTATGTTTTGGCAAATCAATAGCGATGTTTCTCGCTCAATGTGCTTCTTTGTGTCACTGTCAAGTGTGAAATAAAATGGTAAATGGTTTTGAGGGCATTGAACGTGGCTTTGAACTTTGCAGCACAAAAGTCATAAAATGGGATCTCCATTTGAGGCCACAGATGCTAGATGCTGAAATCTCCAATAAGCAAAAATAAAATCTTAAAATGGGACCAGATTTTGACAACGTGGACCAATAAGGTTTCAGTTTTAGATGGAGAACTTGAGGCCACAAATCTCGGCACCAAAACATTCTCAGCCACAAACTCATTAACAAGTCTCTTTCTTAACTTATTTATGGTACTGCACCTTCCTATATATTTTACTCTCTCTTAGGTATGTTTTCATTGAAATAATATGTACACTTGACTACCCAAAACCACACCCTCCTCTGTATTTCAGCTGCCACTACTGAAAAATACTGTGAACCAAACTAGCCTCTTGTCAAGTTGTGTTGATTGCTGACTCTATTCTCCTTCTGGGTTGATTTCATTTCTTCAATCAGAACCTGGGTTCTCTCTCTCTTTCTCTATCTTTTCTTCTGATAAACCTCTGAAAGGTATGTTTCTTAGTCCCCATTTAATTATTATATTTGGAGTATTTTTTCTGTGTAAGGATGATTTTATGGAAAGCCTCAAGTTTTGAAGAAGCTGTTGGTTTTTATTGAGGATGGGAAAGATATAAGGTGTTTAGTATGTTCATCAAGTTAGTTTTTTTTTTTTTTCTGTGTTTTCTTTTTCTTTTCCTTTATTGGCTTTTAGTACTTGGTTTTGAAAACTGTCAGGCTTAAAGAAGTGGATTTTGATTCTTTAATAAGGGTGGGAAATTGGAAGGAATAAAGCTTCCATCAATCTTTGAAGAGAAAGTGATGTAGAAACTCTGATCTGCATAGGTTTCGTATGCTTGGTTGAATGGGGTTTCCTAAATCATGTATGGGAGAACTTATGGTTAGTTTGTCGTTTTCACCATCTGTGCCCAAAGATTTTTCAAAACATTTGAGTAAAGTTAAAATTTTTGTGCCCAAGTTTGACTTGAAAACTTAGTCTATCAGTTCTTATTATTTTTAATTTTTAATTTTTTTTTTTTTTTGGGTAGACCTTGATTTTTACTGTACTAAGTTTGTTCTAATGGGGTTATCTTAGAAACCATGTCCAATGAAGTTTCCAACTTGAGGATCTAGATATTAGACGGGTTTCAACACCTGGGGGAGTAACAATGGCATGTTTGAATGAATGTACATAGCATATAGAAGCAACATAGGATAGAACAAATTGAAGTTCTCCTGTAGTGCTAAGCAAATAGCTTGTGTGTATGAGTCAACAAAATCTGCATATTTCCAGTAGTAAAGGCAATTTATATGTGCTAATCTTCAAATGTCTTGAACACTCTACAGGTTATTTGTCATGGATTGGTACTACGGTTGTGGTTCTAATGATTTTCTTGTACCAAAAGATCAAGATTTATTGGATAGGCATCCTTCACCAGACAGTTGGTCAAAATGGGAAATGAGTGCTTCTGAAGGCTATAATTCACCCACAAAGTTTTTGATCATGGATACAAATGCAACAGAGGTAGGATTCAATTTCACTGATGAAAGTGTCAATAATGAAATTGAGTTTGAACCTTCTGGGTATGATAAAGATCAGTCTAGCAGCTCAAGTGTATCTGGAGCTGAGCAATCTTTTCAACAAACAGCGTTTTCATGTGATCAACCTAACTACCAGCTTCAAGACCTATCAAGTTTCGAACAGATGGATGACATTTTCTTGTACAAGCCTTTACCTTTGGGACTAAGATACTTGGTTTTATGCCTATAGGATAATCATGTAGCTCCTGAAATGCTTTAACCGGGCATGAGTATGCTCTGGGCATTGTAAGAAGTCAGTGCAAATTGAATAGCTCTGTGGTGTTTTTGCATTCCAAATTTCGCCATATTTATCTTTATGATTGGAGCCTATACAGACTAAGACAATCATACTTATGGTTCTCTGAACTCTATAAGCATGAACCTGTTATAGCATGGTAAGGGCTCCCATTTTTCTTTAATAATCTAGTATGAAAAGGTCTTATTTTTAATCGTGCATTACATATGTGACACGGCAGAGGCATTCAATGTTCACTGGCTTACCATAGGCATGAAGTTAATCCATTTCAAATGACTATTTACTTATCTTACAGCCTTCACATGTTTCACATAATGCAGGGATTCGGTACTAGAAGATTTTCCCTCTGTTGAAGACGTACACAAATCCTTCTACTTTTATCCTGAAAACCGTGGCAGCAATTCACCTGGTGATCACTCTTTTTAGACATTTTTGTGTGAACAAGTAATTCGAAAAATATCTATCATAATGGTGTATGAATTACCTCTAAACTCATTCTTTGTTTCCATCAGGTGGTTTGCAGAAAGATATAGCAGCTTCAAAGTTTGTTCTATGCCACTCAAGCTCTGAGGATTGCATGGATGTAGAGGTGAATTGGCTTTTCTCTTTTAGTTAAATGGTGTTTAATCTATCACTTGCCACACACACAGAAATTCTGGCTTGCCATAAGCAGTTGTTAGCAGTTTCTATGTTATATATATCCATTCAGATGTGTGTGTTGAAGTCAAAATCATAAATTTGTAGTTGATAGTTTCCTCACCAAATACCAGTTACCATATAGTAAGCAAAGCATTTGTAATCAGATCCAAATTACCTTGTCTATGTGTCCTGCAACAAGTCATTCTTATGCAGTAGTTTAGGTTATCACTGCCACTTACTAGAGTACTTATTGAAACTAATGGAACTAGATTCCATTCAAATTTCAACTGCAAAGTATGTTTGAGGTTCTGCTTTCAAGGCTTACATTGTAATGCAATTTATTCAATTTCTCTTTATGGTACAGACAGTAAAAGTCTTGGACCCTTTTGAGCAGTATAGCGGAGATGAGGCTATGCATGAGCAGTCATCTGTTGAGAAATCTACACTGCAGGATCTTGAGATGGTAACTGCACAGGTGAGATGACTGAGAATTGAAACCCTTGCATTTGATCAAATGCAATAATACTTGTTGCTAATTTTTTTTTTCCTTGTCTCACATGATTAGTTCACTGAGAAGACTCGCATTTGTTTCCGTGACGCCCTGTACCGTCTTGCCAGAAATACAAAACTACGGCATCATGTTGTGGAGGATCTGGATGGAGATCTTAACATGCAACAGTCAATGCTACAGGCAGTTCACAATGAAACCTTGAGGTACATGATTTAGATTTGCTGCTTGTGTGTAATGTTCTTTTGGCCTTCAGATTATATTCTAGTTATAAAAGTAGTATCAATGATATTTCTCTTCTCTAGTTTATATGTTCCATGTTATGAATAACCAAACACCCTTAATTGAAACTTTTACCTTTGTATTTAGGTCTGAGGACAAGAAACCAATGGAATCAGAGACCAACATTGTTGACAGAGCTGTTGCAAATCTCATGTTCAACAAGATGGAGATTAACATGCTAGATCTTCCTCTTACAACCCTATTAAACTTCAACCAATAAGTTAAAGGAAGCAAAGGTCTTCAAGGAAAAGGCTCAAAAGCCTTGAATGTGGCACAAAATTTTCATTATCCTTGCCCCCAAGAGTTAGCAGGAGATGCACTAAGGGACCAACAAAGAGCCACAAAATCAGATATTGCATATGCAGATCCTATTAAGATGCCTTGTCTCGAATTCATGAAGAAGGGTCAGTAAATGTGTTGTTAACCGAGCCAACTTTTGATGTTTTTTGTGTTGGGCTCAACTTCATTACAATTTTTCTGTGCATTCAACCATTGGGATGACACCTCATCAAGCCGTTTATGGAAAACCACCTATGCTGATTCCTCATTACCCGAGGCGTTTGTTGAAGGTGGTGGAGGCAGTGGACTCTCTATTACAGCAACGTAATGAAGTGTTATGATAATAAGCCGATACAAGAACCCCTTGCAGTGGTTGGAAAGAGAGTTGTGCAAGTTCGAGGATGTTCCCAAAACCAGTATTTGGTTTCAGTGGGCACATGGGAACCAGAAGACAGACCTTCGTCGTTGCTATCCGTCCCTACACCTTGACCTTGAGGACAAGGTCATTTGTGAAGGAGAGGGGAATGTTTTACGTAAGAATTCCACATGTGTTTAGTTGCACCCTGCCAACTGCCAAGCTCAAGGACTTCGTGGCATGAACAAGAGAAGGCTAAATAAGATGTTAGGTTGTTGTATGAGTAGTTATGGTTGTTACGTTGCATGTACAGTAGTGTGTATATAATCAACAAGCTGTATCTGTTTGATTCATTATGAATAATAAACTGGTTTCACTTTTCATTTTCTCTTTCTCTTTCGGTTCCTTCTCTTTCTTGTCTTCTTAGGCTTTGTTTGAGAGTTGATTTTAGGAGGAGAGGAAAAAAAAAAATGAGGATTTTAGTAAGCCCTTTTCTTATTTGTGAGTTTAAAGAAACGAGGGAAAGAAATTGGAATTTTTACTAAACTTTCCAAAACTTTCTTCTTGAAATTAAAGTTTCCCCAATTTGGAGAGTTTGAGGGAGAAATATTAAAAATTATTTATGTACTTTAAGAATTAAAATGTGAAAATTATATAAATGTCAATCATTTTTAAATGTGACATTATTAGAAAAGTCTTAACTACCGACATAATTTATCTCACGAAAAATATTTCATCAAAAATAGTGATGAAATTTTTGATGAAAATCATTTACGTCAAAAACTTTTCGTCAAAACCAAACACGAAATTAGAGACGAAATCAGATTTTGCCATTATCACTGACATAAATTTTTTACGAAAAAAAAATTCAGTCAAAATTATTGATAAAATCTAAATTTCGTCGAAACTTTCAACGAAAATATTTTCGTCCAAAATTTTGACGAAAATATTTTCATTGAAAAGTTTCGACGTAAAACAATTACGTCAAAAATTTTCACGGAAAACATTTCCATCAAAATTTTTCTCAAAAATTTTGGATGAAAAATATTTTCAACAAAATTTGTAACTAAAAATATTTTTGTAAAAAATTTTCACTGGAAATTTTTTTTTTGTCAAAATTCTTTACGGAATCTAAATTTCATCAAAACATTACCTTCTAAATATTTCACAAAAAACATATTTATCGAAATTTTTGACGAAAAATATTTTCATCAAAATTCAAATTCCGTTGAAAGTTTTCGACAGAAACATTTTCGTTAAATTTTTTGACAAAAAAATTTTTTTCAAATTTTTTCACGAAACACATTCCCATCAAAAAATTTCGATGAAAAATATTATTATCAAGGTTTTTGATAAAAAAACATTTCCATAAAAATTTTCAATGGAACACAGTTTTGTCAAAAATTTAGACAGAAAATATTTTCCGTAAAATTTTTAGACGAAAAATATTTCGATAAAAAATTTTGATGAAATTTTGTTTTTGTCAAAATTCTTTACACAATCTAAATTTTGTCAAAATTTTCGAGTAAAACATTTTCCTCAAAATTTTTGTCAAAAAAATGAAATTTTCGTCAGAACAAATTTCCATCGAAATTTTGAACAAAAAAATTCCGTCAAAATTTTTGACGAAATTCTTTTTTCGTTTAAAATATTTGATGAGGAAATCATTTTCGTCAAAACTTTTGACGGAAACTAAATTTCGATTTGTAAAAATTTTCATCGGAGAAACAATTCTGTCAATTTTCGACGAAAAGTATTCCGACGAAAAAAATAATTTTGTGACCAAATTTTCGTCGTTTGCAATATAAAAATTTCATCAAAAATATGATCTTTTTAAGTATTGTGAAAAATACATAAATAATTTTGTTACAAATTTCAAATTTAATTTAATTTGTAAAATATAATAATTATTTAGTTTTTAAAAAAGGGTAAAATGGTAAAAATATCTCATTAATTCTTTATTTTTTTCCCTTATCTTTTCTTTAACTCCCAAACAAGGGAAGAGAATACCCTTCAATTTCTTTCCCTTCCTTCCCCTCCCTCCCCTTGGATCCCCTTTCTTCCCTTCCCTTCCCCTCCAAACTCCAAACAAAGCCTAACGCTAACACAAAGCTATCCATTCGAAGCCACTAAGTTAGTCTAGTGGTAAAGGGTGTGAGTAGTTATATAATAAGATGTGTGTTCGATTTCCCATACTATCCATTCGAGAATGACACCTTCAGACCTGGCTGTGGCCCAAAAGGAATGCACATAATTATTGGCCTAAGGACTTAAATTGAGCCTACAAAACCTGAATGGGCTCTGGGCATACGCATTATCAATTTGCATTCAGAACTTGTTCCACGGAAATTGGATGTCTAATACTTTTTGTATGAATCATGGTATATTCGATGATTTCGATCAATGAGATTCGTTTGGTGTTTCTTTGGGAGATAACTTCCTCTAGAATTGAAAAATTATCGTCACAAAGTTTGAATGGAAGATTTCCTATTTCACTTTGAATCATTTAACTAAGATAATTATTATGTACAAATCAATACAACCCCAAATTAACAGTTATTAATTAGTTGACAAAATTTTGAAAATGAAATCTTAAAAGAGAACAAAAACAAAATTGAAATTTAAGAGTTTGGTTGTGAAATGAGAAAATTAGGGATTAATTAAGAAGAGAGTTTGGTTGTGCTTGAAAGTGTAGAAAAAGAAAAAGTGTGTGGTTAGAGAACTCGAATTTTTGTGAGAAAAAAATTGAAGAGTCTAATTGTAAGCTAATCTATGTTAGTCCTTACCCATAGGGTTGGCAAAACGGACCAATCAGACTCGTCCTGACCCAACTCGTTTGCAACCTGAAAAAATGAGTCGGGTTAGCATTGACTAAAAAAAAACGAGACAGAAAACACAACCTAACTCGATGAGAGCCGAGTTAAGGTTGGCTCAAAAACATGGCTCCCGCTTTGGCTCAATAAGACATCACAACCATTAGAGCAAAAGATGAAGGACCAGAATTTTAGTACATCACAACCATTCTAACCCGTACTGGAATACACAAAGTCACAGTACCCCATCTCAATTTTCAAAGGTTCTTTCATACCCATCCATTGGACCCTTCAGTTTCTTGAGCATTGCCCAACATCCAATCCCTTTGTTTCTTTCCTCGACAACAATAAAGATGACAACTTTATGCAGAAAAGCCATCTGGGTCCCTGTGAGTCAGAAAATGAAACTCAACGATTCAGTGAAAGAAATGATAATGGAGAAAGAAAAAATGAAACTCAATGATTCAGTGAAAGGAAATGATAATGAGTCTCAACGATTCAGTTTAACGATTCAGTGACGGCAGTGTGGTTTTGATATTATTTTTTTGTATTTTTTAATTAAAAAAAAAAACCCGCGAACTGACTCGTTTGACCCATATTGATATCTTTGATATATTTTTTTTGTGAGACTAATTCGGAGTACGAGGCGTTTCAGGGATAAATATATTTAATCTTTTTCAAATGTGACATGTTGGAATCGAACCGAGACCATTTCCCTTCCACTTACTTAACTCATATGCTACCGTCCGAGCTATCACCATAACTTTGGTTTTTTATGGAAACAAATTCATTTCAGATTTAGTTTAGCAATCAGCAACTTGCGTATTATATTGAACCAACTTTTATTAAATGTGAGCTGATAAGTATAATTAGTACCACATTAGCTTCTCAAATTGAAATGAGGAGTGGGGGAAAAATGTTCTTAAACCGCCACCCATTAATTAGCCTGTGTCACGTTTGAGCTGGTCTGGTAGTGTTTTAAACATAGACAAAACCATATAACATTTTCAGGCTAGGATAGAGAACATGTTTCAAGATAACATCCTCAAATGCATGTGTCATCTAATGGCCAAGTTAGCAACTTAATGCACTATAGTAACATTTTCGATAACAAAAACATATTAAACTTAAGGTCTGCTTCACAAATTAATATTTTAGAAATTTTATGTGAGGTTTCAAAAATCTAAAAATCAAGTTAATAGCAGCGAATTAGTGATAAAGGACTTATATAATATGCACAAGGTGCTAAATTAAGTAAAATCATTGTAAGAAAAAAGGGGAAGAAGAAGAAGAGAATTGAAATTTAAATGACATGTGCAAGCATTATAATTCATCCCAATAGGATAGGACAATTAAGCAACGGTGTAAAAGCCTAAAACATTTGTAGGAAGATGTAAGTTGAAAACTATTGGTAGCGTCTTTTTCGTTTCGAATAATCACGCACATAATTACAAAATTGAAAAAAGAGAAGGGAAGAAAGAATGGATACATATATTTATTTTGATTCATCCAAATGTCTTGCAGGAAGAAACTATTGGTAGCGTATTTTTGTTCATGAAAACGTGAATAGAATCAATAATTTATTGATTTTGTTAGAATTTTTTTTTTGGTAATCGATTTTGTTAGAATTTACTTAAGCGTGAAAGTGTTCGAGAAAAAGAGAATTTCTGAATGAGCTAACTCCTTTTTGTGTCCAAGGATTGTATACTTTTAAGAGTTTATGAAAAGGAAAAATAAAATAAAGGAAAGGAGGAGCAGAAAGGGAATAGATTGAACTTATTTCCTCTTGTGTGCATGTTTTAGGTCAAAGAAAGGGAAGGAATCCCCTTCCCCTGACTGGTAGAAAAAAATTAGGAAAAAGAGAGTAGTTATAACATTAAATTTCTAATTTATCCCTTAATTGTTACTTTTATAGCACAAATTAACACAAGTTATGTATGTAATTTGGTAATTTTTTTCCTAATTAGGTTTAATTTAGGGGTAGGAATTTGGGTTCACTACATGACGCAATATTAATTTAATACAAATACGGATATGCTCAACATGAATATTTACTCGTCAAAACTTTTGATACGAATACAATATACAAATTTTGTGGGTTGACATAATATGATACAAATAATTTGAAAACTGAAATTTATGAGTTCTCAATATTGACACGAGCCCTTTTTATGCAGTTGACGTGACACACTATTTTCTGGCCAAAACAATAATTATCCAATAATTATACAACAAATATCAATTTTAATATGAGTCAACTTGAATATGAATTCTCATGTTGCATTAGTGTTTCAGGTCAATAAGTGCCACCCCAGTTTAATTTGTTCCGAGTATTATCGGATCCATATTAGGAGCAGCTCTCTTAATATTATTTTCTTCTTTTCTATAACTCGAACTCAAAATCTCTTATTAAGGAAACAAACTCCTTGTCACTTGAACCAATAGTACTTGGTTAATTTGATTAAGGGGGAATTAGAGGAAACACTTTCTCTTATCCCCTTGATGAGAACTCATTTAAACAAGGGTAGAAGCCATTTTCCCTTTGAATTGTAGTTCCATTCCCCCACTTACCAACATCCAAACAATATATAAGTGTTATCTCAAGAGTTTGATAACATTTGTTCCAAGTATCTAGGACCAACAAACAATCCATTTGTCAAACAGGAAAAGTGTTCCCTTGTTAGGAATTCAAGGTGAGTGATAAAAATCCTACATTAGAAAGGAATCGGCTAAGCATAACACATATATGTGAAATAACCCATAAATCTAATGTTTTAAGATTTTGGATTGAATTGATTCTTTATATGGTATCAGAGCTGGAGTGACTAAGTGGTTACAAGATCAATCCTAACTGCCCCCATTCTATTAATAAAAATAATTAAATATTGTGAAGTTTCTTAGCACATGTAGGCTAGGCCTAATGTATCATCCACCCTTCAAACCCAAAAGGTCATTGCATGAGGGGGTGTATTAGAGAGATATAATATAAAATCATTGATAAGCCTTCACTTACAAGTTTAAACTTTTGGGTTAAATTTATTTTTTACATGTTATCAGAGCTGTTTGGGCTCATGCTAGCCGTATGTTTGGCTAGAGGCAGGTGAATATTTTGGCTTGGGGTAACTTGGAGAGGGGGAGCATACATTTGTTAGGTTTCACAAGGGGAAGATTGTTAGGATGTTCAAGTGTGATAACTCCTGCATTGATTGATAATAGGCTAAGTGGAGTCCATATAAGTGAGGGGACACATAAACCCAAATTTAAATTTTGGGTTAAAATAATTCTTTACATGATACCACTTGTTGGGCCTGCAGGAGGAGCTCATGGAGGGAAGAACTGTCATCCATAGGCTAAGTGAACAACAACATTAAGTGGGTTCGACACCAAATCTAAACCCAAAAACTTAAGACATTGGGTGAGGTACATTAGTAATTTTATCTCTTTAACATCCCTAATTTACTTCAACTTTAAATGTAGATGCTTCTGGTCAGAAAAATGCATGTAAGCTCACTACAGGTCGTAAGAAGAAAACGTAACTAGATGATCCTCATATTCCATCTTGTTTAGCCAATGGCTAAAATATATCACTACCAGAAAGACCATGGTCGAATTGTGGCCATTGTTGGCTGAATTGAAAATACAAGAGAGGGGGAGGGGGAAAGGCATGGTCAATATGCAAAGGTCAACTAGATTAATCGGAAGCTAAAGATGGATTGGTATAAGACAATTCTAACCACAGCCCATTTGTAAAGACCAGGTGAGAGACATGAACATCTAATACTTAAGATGTAGAGCAAAATGTTGATCTGATTACCAGTAACAAAGTGATAATATTGAAGAGGTAAAATGTTGAAGGACATATCATAAGGTCATATGATTTTTTGTTATTCACCCATTTTAATTTTTTTTAATTAATTAATTTATTTTAAATTAAGAACTTGCAAATCTTTTATTTATTTATTTATTTATTTTTGATACGCAAATCTTTTACCTAATAATCCATTTTTATCAGCAAAACGCTGCATACCTGTTTTATGCTTAGAACGAGACTAAAAAGTAGGGTTAGTTTAGTGGTGTGGTGTGGTGTGTTAGGTGTGTGTAGTGTATTCAATTCTCGTGTAATGCAAAAAAGAAGAAGTAAAAGTCAGTCACATATAAAACAAAATCTAAAAAATGTGCGAACATGGACCAATCTCAGAAAAGATTGAGGAATAAGAGAAGGGAAATACTATTCTCATTTTATTATTTCATATTATCTCACTTCGAAAATTCCATCCGCTCTTTTTCTTTTTTCTTTTTTATCCTTTAATGGTGGGTCTCATGTGGCTTCTCTCTGTAACGTAAGAGAACTACTCTTATGTAAAATGAGAGTAGCATTCTCCGTAAAATCCCATCAACCATACTTTACTAGAAACTCATGTTCATTTTTAATTTTATTTTTAAATCTAACATGTTTTACATGTGCTTCAAAACAAAATGGGAAATATGCATATTGTCATCCTTACAAATAAATGGATCACCACTCAATACAAAGTCACGGACTATTGGTTCTAGATTTTTGACTATTTATGAGTGCTAGCTAATCTAACGTTGCAATGAAAAGTGGAAACCAGTTTCACATTATACAAATCATGACTCTATATATATAGTCGATGCATCAATTCAAAAGCAGGGGAAGCGTTCAGCACAAGTGAAGATGGAAGTTGTTGTGTACCGCTCACATATGTCCAAGTGGGATAAATATTATCTTATTACACTGAATTTTTATCACCATCCATCCACACGCATCTCATGTATTTTTGTGTGTGGAGATATTCCATTTGATTCATCGCTTTACGATAAGTTTGAAATGGATCCTGAAATTAAGATTTTAAACCTATTCCAAAAATGATATATGAGAGCATCTCATCTATTAAGTGAATATGATTGCCTCACACCTAGTGTGGTATACAAGGGTAGAATCGATTGTGACTTTTCTCCCACTTATAATTAGAAAATCTTATATATATATATATGCTCATTGAAGAGACATATTTTATACACTCATTTTCGTATAATCACTTTGCCAGTATTACCATGAGGAGCCATCATGTCCAACACTTTTTGATTTATAGCTCTTGCCTGATATCTACTTACGGTGACTCTATCGTTGAGTTTAGGTTCATATGTCCGCCTCATAAGATCATTGTTATATTGACATATTTTACTTTTGAGGGAAACAAATCTACTACTATCATATAAAAAATTCATTGGCGCTATTTATGGAAATTGAACCCATCACCGTTAAAAACCATCATTAACTTATAACTAAAAAAAAAACATCATTAATTTAAAAGTTGACCCAAAACTTGTAAATTGAACGCGAAATTAATTATACCAAATGGACTAAAAAATACGTATCTGAGACATCATCAAACCGGGATCAAAATAACTTCATAAAGCTTTTGAAGCCAACCCCACAAAGCCTAAAAGACCAAAATAGTTAAGAGGATCCATCACTAAACAAATGAACCCTTATATCCATGGGCGTGGCCAAGCTAGTGGACTAGAAGTTATGCTTTTTCAGGGGCCATGCCCATGTCAGAGGATAACCCAAAACCATATAATTTTGTGGGTGTGTTCTACGTTAAAACTGGCCTTATATTTTTTTCCCAAAATTGGCCCAACAATGAGTCCATTATCCATATGTAGCACGTGGGTTTCCATTTGCAAAGGATCAGTGACTGATGAAACCTTACTCAACCGAAGTGTAAATTGGAAAGTGTTTTGTTGATTTTATTATAGGTTTTGATAACATTAGTCCTTAGACACATCTTAAAGATTAAAAACATTATTTATTACTCTATATTAAATTATTTAATAAAATAGATTTTTAAAACGTTTAAAGTAACAAATGCTTGTACTTCTTATTTAGTTTTTTTTCTTGCAAGTGACCTTAATTAAAAAACCTTTTATTATTAGAGAATAAAGTGAATAATTAGTAATGAAAATGATCAATAATTTAACCTGTTAGAAACAGTACTTTAAAATCAAAATTTTACTTAAAATCGAAAAGAAGATAAAAAAAATCATAAAACGTAAAATCTTAACATAAAAAAAATCGTAAAAATATAAAAGTATTTAGTATTTTGATAAAATCATTTTAATTAAAAAAAATTATAAAATCATAAAAACAGAAAATTTAAATCGTACGTGCAAAATGACTCTATCAATGATAGAGTAACATGCAAAATGACAAACGAGTAGTTTTTAACCTGTTAGAAACAGTACTAGAAGTAGAAGACAACTCGTTCAAAATTTCAAGCAAATCAATGACACGTGTCAACATATCATGCAGAGTCAGCCACGTGGCATCTTAAGCAGCGTTATTATCCATTAACACGTTACCTATATAATGGCGTTACCGACAATGGCCAAACCCTCTACTCCGAGTAGCCCTATCCTAAGTTGTTGGATTTCATGCAAAAACAATTTTAGTGGCAATTTACACATTTTATTTTTCTTTCCATCTATAAATAAAGTACGTAGCATTCGTTCCATGTAAATTAAATTGCATGATGATATTACAATTATTTTTTAATGTTTATTTTATTTATATTTTTTAACACTGTTGGATCATAATTTCAATAAATAGTGAGAGTAAAAAGAAAATGTGAATATTGATTGAGATGGTAATTTAATAATGATGGAACCTATTTTTATAAATCTCAAATTACAGAAAACAAAAATAAAGCAAAGCTCCTAACATGATAAAATACAGAAAATAAACACAGAAATTTCAACTCTCATGTATACTCAATTTTTCCATAAGCCAATACTGAATTCATGCCTAAAAAAAGCACACCCTAAGTATCTATATATAATTAATTCCTTACTAATAGGGTTAGATATTTTATTAAAGGCCATTAATACTACCCTTCAAAATTCACCTTGCCCTCAAGGTAAAGAAAGGGCAAAATTAATGTAAGAGAATATTCACCCGGGTACCAGTGTTTGAAGCATCTTGACCCAATTGGCAACTTCAATATTTTCATTTCATGACCCTCATCTACAGCATATTCTCGATTCAATATACGCAAAATAATAGAACTTCCAGATTGGACAAATACATGCAAAAACGAGTAACTGATTACTGGCCTTATATTAAAAATAGATTGGGTTCCATTTTGTGGGCCTATATCAAAAAGCTCACTTCTACCTTCAATGTTATTAGAGTTGGGCTTCACCTCTAGCTGATTGTTGGCCTTATACGTAGGTGTTGGACAGGTGTAATGACTAACTCCTTGGATTGACTCATACCCTAAATGCCTTACTGGAGCTTATACCCGATTGTGCCCCTTTCCGCTTTCTTCAACCTGTTGCCTTAGTGTGACTATGCTGCCCAGGTCTGTCAACCCCTGTACCCAGACTTCCACCTGTTCCCTTAGGGTGACTATGCTACCCAGGTCTGCCAACCCTTGTACGCAGACTTCCACCTTCTGCGCTAAATTCATGGCGACACAACCCAGATCGATCTGGCCATGGAGACTTAACCTCGCATTTTCTCCATCTTCTTTGTCTTCTTCTTCCTCCTCAACCTCTGTTTCATCTTCTCTTTCTGCAATCGGTGCATCTCCTTCTTTGATGTTGATCTCTTCATCTTCTTCTTCGTAGAACTCGTCTTCGTTTCCTCCTTCCTCTTCCTCTGTTTTTTTGGATCTGTCCTCTTTGTCACCGTCGACTTCTTTTTCTGAGTTTCGATCGACTCCTTCTTCTGTAATTTTTTCTTCTTCTTTGCTCATTTATTCTTCTTCATTTTCTCTATGTTTTCTTCCTTTTCTACAACATCAACATCTTTTGTTTTTGGATCTGTTTCGTCTTTTACGTCTCCTATTTTTGCACCATCTACCAATAAAATTTTAGGTAAATATTTTCTCTATGAATGCCATCTACCAATAAAATTAGTCATCCCCAAGCCTCGTTATCTCCTCCGTCTCCATAGAATTTTGGAACCATTGTAAATCTGTATTTCATTTTATTTTTTAAATTTGGACCAGAAAGCACCTCCGGATGGAAGATGCTCTGATACCAAATTGATGGAACCTACTTTTATAAATCTGAAATTGCAAAAAATATAAATGCAGCCAAGCTCTTTACAAGATAAAATGCAAAAAATAAATCCAAAGATCCCCAATTTCCCCATAAGCCAATACTGAATTCATGCCTAAAGAAAGCACACCCCAAGTATTTATATATAACTAATTCCTGACAAATAGGCTTGGATATTTTATTAAAGGCCCATCAATACCAAATTGATGGAACCCATAATATTTAATAGTAAAATATTTGCATTTCTTCTGTAATACGTTTGAAATACACATCTGTGACAATATCAACAGTAATGACAGAGAAACAGAGTATTAATAGACTTTCATACTCCTAATACAGACTCCAACTACTGAACGATAATAACAATGAAATAACAATGCAGAAAAGATAAACCAAAGGTCTCAACTCACCCTTAAAGCCAAAGACCTAGGGCTCAAGAGATCCTTTTCCTAATTCCTAATTCCTAATTCCCATTTCAGTGAATACATGCATACCCACACTACCACACTACCTACCTTTTATCCTATACTTTAAGAATATTTTAGAATAGTTTCCATAACAAACTAACTAATTCTCTAACTTTCAGGTCCATGGCCCATCTTACTTTCAGGTCCGTGGCCCATCAATACTCCCCCTCCAAAATTCACTTTGTCCTCAAGGTGAAGAAAAAGGATAGGTGATGTGAAAAAATATCCACCCAAATCCCATTGTTTAAAGCTTCTTAACCCCGTTATCACCCCTTTTCTACTGAGGTAAGCCAGCTTCTTTGCAGTAGCATATTTCTGCTCCTCCAATTTCATTCCATTGGGTCTGGATGTGTTGATTCAGCTCTCTTTGGGCTGTATTATTGGGCCCAACTCGCCCTATTTGATTAGTGAGAGATAAACCATTTTTGGTCTCTCTATTACCCACAAGCCCATTTAGACATTGAGGGGTTTTTGAATCGGGCAATGTATTTATATGTGTTGAGACCGTATTAGAAAGGGATGAGCTTTTTACTGCAACCCATTACCTAAACCAGCTCCATTCTGCTTACCCATTAATTTGGTGTACGTTGAAATGGGAATCCAAGAATTGAACCCATTCTTTTCATTAGCCTGAATTTAGGTTGCCTCCGAATCGGGCTCCATTTGATTAGTGCCCCACCCATTTTGTAACTCACTGTTGGAAGCATTGGGCCTAGTCCATGTGTTGTCTTGATGGGCCAAAACTGGACATGAATGGTGCCCCTCCCCACCTCCAACCTTCTCTCTTTCTTCTATGCTTTGCTTCATGTGCGCTCTTTGTAGTTGCTGCTTCCCATGGCCGAATTGCAACGACCCCTTCTTTTTTTGTGGAGACCCTAATTTGATAGCTCAAGGACCTAATTTTCTTCGCTACCTTTTTCGTCTCCATCAATTTCCTCTATCTTTGGGTCAGAATTTGAATTGCAGCCTTCTTCCTTTAGCTATTCTTTTTCTTCAACCATTCTTTCTTTTGTGTTCGCTTCTTCTTCTTTTTTGTCTTCTGCTTTGCTGATTAGCTTTTCTTCGTTTCTTTCTTCTTTATGCTCAACCTCTTTTTTGTTTTCTCTTGTTTCGATTTCGCCCGTTTTTTTTTCTGCAGCACTTTCATCGTCTTTTCTTTCTTCTACAATTGCTGCATTTTCTTTCTTCTTTTTTCCTTTTTCTTCCTCAATTTTATTTTCCGTTTCTTCGGTTCTTCGTGTTCCAGATCCTTTAGCATCTTCGATTTTTGCCTTTTCTTCTTTTTTGATTTTGTCTTTTTTGCACCTGTAGCTGCTGCATTTTCGTTTCGTTCTTCTTCGCCTTCTTCTCCTTTATTTTCTTCCTTTTTTTTAATTTCTGTTGTTCCTTTTTCATATGCCTTTACTTCTGCACCTTATTTTGTATTTCATCTTTTTTTCTTTCTTCTTCTTTATTTTGATCCGCATTTGAAGTCTCCGATTTTGCACCATCTAACCACGTAAATTTCAAGTAAATATTTCTCTATGATCGCCTTCTCAAAGTTCCTCCGGATTACGGTAAGATTGAACCATTTTCTCCCTTGATACTAGTTGAACGCACTCCCTCTGAGCCCTCTCATAGCTTCCATGTACTTCTGATCTTCATTGATTCCTTCTATCTGAAAAAATTGTTCCAAATCGATTAGCCATCCTTAAACTTCTTTATCTCCTCCGTCTCCATAGAATTTTGGAACCATTGTAAATCTGTATTTCTTTTTTTTGTCTTTTTTTTTGGATCTGGATCAGAAACACCCCTAGATCGGAAGTGCTCTAATACCAAATTATTGAAACCCAGAATATTTAATAACAAACAATGACAGAGAAACAAAGTATTAATAGACTTTTATACTCCTAATACAGACTCTAACTAATGGATGATAATAACAATAAAATAGCAATGCAGGAAAGATAAACCAAAGGTCTCAACTCAGTCTCAAAGCCAAAGACTTATGTCTTAAGAAATCCCTAGAGATCCTTTTCCTAATTCCCAATTCCCATTTTAGTGAATACATGCATACCCACACTATCACACTGCCTACCTTTTATCCTATACTTTAAGAATATTCTAGAATAGTTTCCATAACAAACTAACTAATTCCCTAACTTTTAGATCTATGACCCATCAAATAATATTCAAAAAAAGGTAAAACATATATGAAAAAAATATAAGTATAATATCTTAATCAAAATAAATATGTAAAAACTAATTTCTATGCACTTTCTTACATATTTATAAGATATTAATATAGTTATGTACAAACAATTATTTCCAACCATTTCATAAGTTTTTGAAGATAAGAGCTCTCACTAATCTTAATTTGAATATGAATTGATTTATCTGTCAAGAGTTTAAATCCTATTCAAATTTTCAAAACTCAAACTTTTTTAATAAAGGGAAAAGTTCACCAATGTCCCTGTGGTTTGTTTCAGAATCACCTATGTCCTTGTGATTTTTTTCTATCGCATGTGCCCTGTGATTTGCAAAAGGGTATGTTTTTTTATCACATATGCCCATGTGGTTTTTTATTTTTTACAAAGCACAGGGGTATATGTGATACAAAAAAAAATCACATGAACATAGGTGATTCTGAAGCAAACCACAGGAGCATTGGTGAACTTTTCCCTTTAATAAATAAAGCATCAAACCTCGTATGTATGTGAAGCCTATTCTTCTTCATTATTTTATTTTCATGCACACATACCACCGTTGGCTTTAAACTTTCTATTTGTGTATAGTGATCTACCATCTATCACAGATGTCTCTCTCTTATAAACTCCTCTAGAGTACACTTATGTTGCACCGACATCGACACGGGATACGACACGACACTCCGATACGTTAATTCTAAAAAATGTTAAATTTTGACACGTTAAGACACATTTTGATATTATATAATATTTTTAATTTATGTAGTGTATATTATATTTAATATTCAATAATTTAACAAAAAACAAAGTTAAATTTATAATACCCATCAATTTTGCAAAGAAACATAAGATATTTCGAATATTTATATTAAACTCAATAAAATAGTAATTGTAATCCATTGAATCTAATATTTGGAACTCAAAATATAACGCAACCTAACCTTTTCAGTGAGTATCGGAAAGTATCAGAGAGTATCGAAATGTATCAGAGAGTATCGAAATGTATCAGAAAATATCAAAAAATATCGGACACGACACGTCAAGAATTTTGAAGTGTCAGTGCTTCGTAAGTGTACACATCCTACATCAACCTTGATCGAATATAATTATTTTTAAATAAATACAAAATGGTAATTTGTACAATTTTTTTATTTTACTTTGCTGTGCTTTATGTTTTGGCAAGTCAATAGCGATGTTTCTCACTCAATTTGCTTCTTTGTGTCAAGTGTGAAATAAAATGGTAAATGGTTTTGAAGGCATCGAACGTGGCTTTGAACTTTGCAGCACAAAAGTCATAAAATGGGATCTCCATTTGAGGCCACAGATGCTAGATGCTGAAATCTCCAATAAGCAAAAATAAAATCTTAAAATGGGACCAGATTTTGACAACGTGGACCAATAAGGTTTGAGTTTTAGATGGAGAACTTAAGGCCACAAATCTCGGCACCAAAACATTCACAGCCACAAACTCATTAACAAGTCTCTTTCTTTTGCCTTTTTGTTTTCTTACAACTGTCTTTTGCTTCTTATCTCATTTATGGGACTGCACCTTCCTATATATTTTACTCTCTCTTAGGTATATTTTCATTAAAATATGTACACTTGACTACTACCCAAAACAACACACTGCTCTGTATTTCAGCTGCCACAACTGAAAAATACTGTGAACCAAACTAACCTCTTGTCAAGTTGTGTTCATAGTTGACACTATTCTCCTTCTGGGTTGATTTCAATTCATCAATCAGAACCTGGGTTCTCTCTATCTTTCTCTATCTTTTCTTCTGATAAACCTCTGAAAGGTATGTTCCTTTCAACCCATTTAATTATTATATTTGGAGTATTGTTTCTGTGTAAGGATGATTTTATGGAAAGCCTCAAGTTTTGAAGAAGCTCTTGTTTTTTATTGAGGATGGGAAAGATATAAGGTGTTTAGTATGTTCATCAAGTTAGTTCTTATTTTTCTGGGTTTTTTTTCTCTCCTTTCTTAGCTTTTAGTACTTGGTTTTGAAAATTGTCAGGCTTAAATGAAGTGGATTTTGATTCTTTAATACGGGTAGGAAAATGGATGGAATAAAGCTTCCATTAATCTTTGAAGAGAAAATGATGTAGAAACTACTGATCTGCATAGATGGGGTTTGCTAAGTTATGTATGGGAGAACTTCTGATTTGTTTGTTGTTTTCACTATCTGTGCCCAAAGATTTTTTCAAAACACTCAAGTTAGTGTTTTTTTGCCCAAGTTTGACTTGAAAACTTAGTCTATAGTTCTTGTTATTTTTTAATTTTTTTTGGGTAGACCTTGAGTTTTATTCTACTAAGTTTGTTCTAATGGGGTTATCTTAGAAACCATGTCCAATGAAGTTCGCAACTTGAGGATCTAGGCATTAAATGGGTTTCGGGGGGAGTAACAATGGCATGTTTGAATGAATGTACATAGCATATAGAAGCAACATAGAACAAATTGAAGTTCTCCTTTGGTGCTAAGCAAATAGCTTGTGTTTATGAGTCAACAAAATCTGCATATTTCCAATAGTAAAGGCAATTTATATGTGCTAATCTTCAAATGTCTTGAACACTCTACAGGTTATTTGTCATGGATTTGTACTATGGTTGTGGCGCTAATGATTTTCTTATACCGAAAGATCAAGATTTATTGGATAGGGATCCTTCACCAGAAAGTTGGTCAAAATGGGAAATGAATGCTTCTGATGGCTATAATTCACCCACAAAGTTTTTTATTATGGATTCAAGTGCAACAGAGGTAGGATTCAATTTCATTGATGAAAGTTTCAATAATGAAATTGAGTTTGAACCTTCTGAGTATGATAAAGATCAGTCTAGCAGCTCAAGTGTATCTGGAGCTGAGCAATCTTTTCAACAAACAACATTTTCATGTGATCAAACTAACTACCAGCCTCAAGACCTATCAAGTTTCGAACAGATGGATGACATTTTCTTGTACAAGCCTAACCTCTGGGTCTAAGATACTTGGTTTTATGCCTATAGGATAATCATGTAGCTTCTGAAATGCTTTAACCTGGCATTAGTATGCTCTGTGCATTGTAAGAAGTCAGTGCAAATTGAATAGCTCTGTGGTGTTTTTGCATTCCAAATTTCGCCATATTTATCTTTATGATTGGAGCCAATACAGACTAAGACAATCATACTTATGGTTCTCAGAACTCTATAAGCATGAACCTGTTATAGCATGGTAAGGGCTCCCATTTTTCTTTAATAATTATAGTATGAAAAGGTCTTATTTTTTAATCTTGCATTACATATGTGACGCGACAGAGGCATTCAGTGTTCACTGGCTTACCATAGGCATGAGGTTAATCCAGTTCAAATGACTATTTTCTCATCTTACAGCCTTCACATGTTTTACATAATGCAGGGATTCTGTACTTGAAGATTTTCCCTCTGTTGAAGACCTACACAAATCCTTCTACTATTATCCTGAAAACCATGGCAGCGATTCACCTGGTGATCACTCTTTGAAAACATTTTTTTGTTAACAAGATATTCAAAACTTTCTCTGATATTGGTGTATAAATTAGCTCTAAACACATGGTTTCTTTCCATCAGGTGGATTCCAGAAAGATATTTCAGCTTCAAAGTTTGTTCCATGCCACTCAAACTCTGAGGATTGCATGGATATAGAGGTAATAATTGCGTTTTGTCTTGTAGTTAAATGGTGTTTAATCTATGACTTGCCACACACACAGAAATTCTGGCGTGCCTTGAGCAGTTGTTAGCAGTTTCTATGTTATATATATCCCATTCACGTGTGTGTGTTGAAGTCAATCATAAATTTGTAGTTGATAGTTTGCTTACCAAATATAAGCTACCATATAGTAAGCAAAGCATTGGTAATCAGATCGAAATTCCCTTGTCTATGTGTGATGCAAGTCTTTCTTATGCAGTAGTTTAGGTTACCCCATGCCACCTACTGGAGTACTTATTGAAACTAACATTTTAGGGAGAAATAGAGTGAATCATGGCCTGCGGGCGAGCCTGGAGCAGTGACAAAGCTGCTCCTTTGTGACTGAAAGGTCAAAAGTTCGAATCTGGGAAACAGTTTTTTTGAAAATATGTAAGGGTAAGACTTCGTACAATGCCCTAACCCCTATTCTTCCTAGTTGCGGTTTAATAGGGAGTGGAGTGATTTTTTAATGGAACTAGCTTCCATCAAAATTTCAATTGCAAAGTATGTTTGTGGTTCTGCTTTCAAGGCTTAAATCGTATTGCAATTTATTCAATTTCTCTTTATGATACAGACAGTCAAAGTCTTGGACTCTTTTGAGCAGTACAGTGGAGATGAGGCTATGCATGACCAATCATTTCTCGAGGAATCTACACTGCAGGATCTTGAGATGGTAATTGCACAGGTGAGATGACTGAGAATTGAAACCCTTTGCATTTGATTAAATGCAATAATACTTGTTGCTAATTCTTTTTTTTTTTCCCTTGTCTCACATGATTAGTTCACTGAGAAGACTCGCATTTGTTTCCGTGACGCCCTGTACCGCCTTGCCAGAAATACAAAACAACAGCATGATGTAGTAGAGGATCTGGATGGAGATCTTAACATGCAACAGTCAATGCCACAGGCAGTTCACAATGAAACCCTGAGGTACATGATTTTGATTTGTTGCATGTCTGTTTATGTTCTTTTGGCTTTCAGATTATATTCTAGTTATAAAAGTAGTATCAATGATAGTTCTGTTCTCTAGTTTATATGTTCCATGTTGTGAATGATCAACACCCTTAATTGAAACTCTTTAACTTTGTGTTTAGATCTGAGGACAACAAACCAATGGAATCAGAGACCAACAGTGTTGACAGAGCTGTTGCAAATCTCATGTTCAACAAGATGGAGAGTAACATACTAGATCTTCCTCTTACAACCCCAGTAAACTTCAACCAAGAAGTAATAGGAAGCAAAGGTCATCAAGGAAAAAGCTCAAAAGCCTTGAATGTGACACAAAAAAGTCATTATCCTAATCCCCAAGAGTTACCAGGAGTTGCACTAAGTGACCAACAAAGAGCCACAGAATCAGATATTGCATATGCAGATCCTATTAAGAAGCCTTTCAACCTAGAGCTTGGTTAAGTAATGTGGTTGTTAGCTTCCTAGTAGCTAAACTAGAAATAAGAAAAACCAATTTCATGTAATTATTCAGCCCTTTATGATAAAAGAGGCCTGGAATGTATCCATCCAGCTCAGTTTTGATTGGAATGTAAATGATTGAATTGATCTACTAGCAATTAGCAAAGCTGGGGTTAGGATTCTTAGGTATTTTAACACCTTGATGTTTTGTTTGGAGTGTAAAAATGAGCGAGTTTATCAAGTAGCTATTATCAAAGCTAGGGTCAGGATTCTTAGGTGTTTAACACCTTAATATTTTGTATGTTAACTACTATACACTAAATGCTATAGTTCCAGCTTGTATTTCTGATTATGTTAGGAGTATGCTGGTATTTTTTTTTCTGGATTTATCCATCGATTCATCAATTACTCGACTAATACGGTTCGATAGTGTATAAGGTGCGGCCCTCTCAATATTATTTTCTCTATTTCCAGGCTCGAACTCAAGACCATTAAGTTGATATTTTTGTGTGAGGAAATTGTGCATGATAAGTGATTATAAATGCTTTTTCAGTAAAATAAAAAGCTTTCAGTTCAAAATCACGCATTAGTATATTTGCTGATCTCAAAATAGATTTGCATTTAGGAAACTAGATACTTGCCTTAGCACAATCATTTGTGATAAATAATAAGGGAAAAACACTTCTCCTTGTACGGGAGAAGTGTATTCTTATGAGAGTGAGATATCAAATTTTAAGCCATGACCTTTTTTTTATTGTTTTTAAAAATATGAGTCTCACTTGATTTTCTATCTGTAGAAAGCTGGCTTCTCATCCCATGAGATAAGAAGTTGATTGCCAAATAATAATAATAATAATAATGAAACAATGGTTTTTGGTAAACTTCCAAAAGTTGACTTTTATATATGTTATGAAACTTTGAGTTCTGACTTCTGAGCTCCTAATTGACCACCAAAGTGTACCTTATGATACCTTGGAAGATCAAAAGAAAGTAAAAATACCTCCAAACTTTTAATTTACTTTATTGGATATTTAGTTCATTTTTAGTTGTTAACGAAAACTCAATATTAATAATTAATTTATTTAATTTAGAGTTAAAGCTTTTTTTTTTGAATTTCTTCAATCTTTTTATCCTTTGGACTAGTTCGGTTCAAGCACTGTCGGATCTTATAAAGGGGTTGTTCTCCAAAAATCATTTTTTCTATTTTCAGGAATCAAACACGAGACATCTGATCGAGGAACATAAGCTCTTTACCGCTTGTGTTAAGGATATTTGGTAGAGTTAAAACTTTTGATGTCTCATTTTAGAGAAAAATGTTTCTGCAGTTACTACAGATAAGTTATCTCCTCTTTATAGTTAGAGATGTCATTTTCTGAACCTAAAGCCCTGTATCACGATTATTATATTTTTGTTTGATCTTTTATTGAATAATAATGTGATTTATTATTTTTTATATTAAAATATTTGAAATTTTTATCATTTTTTTAGATATTTGAGTATGTTTATAATTTTTTAATATAAATTATAAAATTGCATATAATTACCGGGTCATGCGGTTGAACCAGTGATCCACTGATTGAATCAGTGACCCAGTACCTCGACCGAGTCAATGACTGAGCCGATTTTAATAATATTGCTCAAAATGATGTCGATTTAAGCTCAATGCAGATAATGCAGATAACTTATCTACATTTACTGCAGAAAAAACAAACCCTTCATTTTAATATAATATGGGTGCCATTTTTCTATTTACATAGCACTTTGAGCCAACAAAAATGATTCGTCATTAGCCCAAAGGCCATGCCCATGCGCAAAGGACACGTTCACAATTAATGTGATTCTGGTATGGGAAAAAAAATTAAATAGATAAAATATAACTAAGTGGATTAGAATTATTTTATATCGGTATAAGTTCTCCTCACAATCTTATTCATTGATCTATTTATATCTAATTATTCTTATTTATTAAATATTTGAGTCGTTATATGCAAACAAATCAATGATTCTTATCTTACCCCTAATAAAATTGGTTTGATTTAAATTTCAATTTTTTTTGTCAAACTATTAAAACTAAACCTATTAAACTAAGATTAGTTGTCGGGTTAAAATAAAGGGGAATGATATTGTAACAATCAAGTAGTGTTACAACCAATTAATTTCACCGTTAGATCGATTATGTTGATCCAACGATTATATTTATTTCCATCTTTGTATGATTATGACTTCCCATATTTAACTACTTTATATTTATTTCCATCTTTGTATGGTTATAATTTTTCATATTTAATGTTTTCACTTTAAATATGGGGAGTCATAATCATATGAAGATGGAAATAAATATAATCGTTGGATCAACATAATCGATCTCACGGTGAAATTGATTGATAATAACACTACTTCTTTGTTACAATATTCTGTCTCTAAAATAAAATGCCATATTTTTTCTTAAGTTTTCTTATCTTTATTCATTTTCTTCTTTTTTATCTAAAAATTTAAAGGCTTTAATATTTCTATAGTGAGTTCAGATAAGTTATTTGCATTCACTTTCAAAACGACATCGTTTTAGATTGAAAGATTAAAAAATTATAATGATAAAGACTGTTATAACATTGGAATAAATTATAATTATAACAATACTTTAATTTTTGTCTCAAAACAATATTATTTTGGATTCAATTCAGATAATTTATCTGTACTTACTACCAAAAAAAAACTAACCCAAATTAATATACTTGCGACTTTATGCCACCCACTTTGTTGACAAAAGTATCGGATTCTTTGGATATATACATATGTATGTATTATAATGTATATATAGATAAGAATATATTGATTCATAAAGTCAACATCGCTACTAGAATTTGATAACCTCATAACAAAGAAATTTAAAAAAACTGAAAAATACTAATGTTGTGGTTGAGACACGAGTGCATATGACTATATCTAAACTTGACATGAAAAAATTTAGGATGCTCAAACCCAGATTTTATTATTTATGCATTAATACTCCATTGTGTAGCATTATAATTTTTTCTTTGTCGGTAATATTACTATTATTAAAGATTGAAAAAGAAATATTAGGAATAGTACAAATCAAATACTTTTTTCACTTTTTAGTCCATCTATCGATTGTCACACTAATACCTTATTGTTCGTTAATGCAACGTACTCTTACTCCAATCCGTTGTCATAAAATTCTTCATAAAACGCGTTTTATAAGTTCTTGATTCTTCGGCAACATATATTCTTATTGCTCCTGAAATTTAAATTTACGGTATGTTTAAATGGAGGAGTTTGGACACAACTACACTGCTGTCCATTTTCGACCGTAACACACGATGAAGCATCCACACAAACACCTTCAACCAAATAAAAAAAAGACGAGGTTCCCACACCTCGGACCATACAACAAATATTGAGTTTGAGTCGATCATCTCGTGCTTAACGTTATGCATAGCAATGTTATTTCTATCCATATGGTGTAACTTTGTTTGGTTTTAATAAATTTAGTGCAACTTTAAATAAAGTGTTATAGAAAGTTTTCAATGGCACCCTCGATATTGTAATAAAGTTACGAGCATTAAACATGACTTATTTATAAAGGGAGGATTATATTTACCATAAATTAAGTTTATTATTTCTTTTATTATCATTAGATGGTGGCCAATAATAGCAGATCCAGGATATTTTATGATTTCGGGGGACGAAAATTAAAAATTAAAATTACAACTGTTATCAAAACTAATAGATGGGGCTAACTATTAAACTAATAATTTATTATTATTATTATTATTATTGTTATTATTATTATTATATATAAGGTAGGTTATAATTTTAACCTCTTTTCCTTACTATCGCTTTTATGGTTGTTCAATAAAAATCAAATCGGTAATTACAAAATGATAATTGTTGATTTAATTTTGATCCAACAATCATAAAAGTGGTTGTAAGAGGTTGAAAGTATAATTTCTTCATATAATAATAATAATAATAATAATAATAGTAGTAGTAATAGTAGTTTAGGGAGGGACAACCGCCGACCCACACTTCTCTTGGATTTGAAGGATCGCACCGTTAAATTATAATTTTAGAAATTAAATAGTAATTAAGTGAGGATTGTTAAATGGAAGATTTTATTATTTTAATTAATTTAATTTAAAGAACTTTTTGAGAAAAAAAAATATTGAAGGTTTCACGGTAAAAATGCAGTAGGCAAAATTGTCCGAAACTTAAAGATAATTAAAAATATTGAGGGTTTCGCGGTAAAAGCTCATTTCTAACACTTCTACGTAGGAAGATCTCTTAGATCCTAGCACACCCTTCTTCTTCTTCCTCTCCAAGCAAGCTTGCATCTTTTTTCATGAAAATCACCCAAGACCTCACATTTAATTAATCATATTCTTCCCATTTGATCATCACAAACACTTGAGAGCAAGCCTTGTAAGGGAGAAAAATCCTTTCTTGGAACACCATAGCTGCTGCCTTGGAAGGTTTAAAGGTTGTCCTTCTTTGTTGAGTGGGTTGGAGTCACTTACACCATTATTGGACCAACAAGTAATCACCTTTGAGAAGAAAGAACCCTCCTTAGTCAAGTCATTTTCGTGTGCTTGGTTGGACAAAAGTGAAGAATGTTTCAAGAACATCAAAGACCCTTCCTTTTTATGTTTCGAAGCTCATGGGTATATACCTCAACACTTTCTTTTGTGTTCTTATGAAACTCACATGATTTAGAGATGTAAAATTAGAGGATTTGGTAATCTATGTGTTCATTAATGAAAAATATGCATAAAAATGGTAGCTTGAACCTCTGTTAACCTTAAAAATGGAACCTTATTGGTTTGGTTAATGAAAATTGTATTTTCTGGTCAAAATCTGAGTTCTGATGATGTTTTACCCAAGTACACCTCGAACTCTACTCGGGTATGTCCTACCCGAGTAGGCGAGTAGGTCCTACCCGAGTACATGAACCAGTAGCTAACATAGTTTAGTAAAATTGCGATATCTCGAGATATAGAGCTTCGAATTGAGTGTGGTTTAGACCTATGTGAAGATAACACATGGGGATAAAACCTTGTAAATTTTTTGATCCATTGGACAAGTGGATTGATCGCAGTTTGGGTTTGAAGCTACTGCCTTGCAATAGGAAATTCAGTTTGCATCAGTCACTTTGCGAAAAACATAACTAGAGTTATACAACTCAAAATGAGACACATAATATGTCGTTGGAAAGATTGTGATATCTAGTTTAACATCGTAAAATCTTAGAACCTTTGGTAAAGAGATGCAGCACTGGTTTTAAAAATGGTAAATGTGGTTTAATTCCAAACCGGGCAATGGAGCCCATTTCTTTGAATTGTTCTTCAATGGAAGGACTCGTGAACACTTGTTAATGATTTAGAACCTTAAAGAAATCAATGTTTACCTTGTAAAAATTGGATTAACTCATAATTTAAGTAGCCCACACTTATGGCTTTGGAAGAAGCCTTAAGCATAAGAAACGAAAAAGAAATAAAGTACCTTTAGACATGATGTGTTAATATATATTTATTGATGGCACGTACAATGTGAAAATAGGTTGTGATATTGTTGGATACCGCATTGGTGACCTCTCGGGCACCGAGTTATTATTAGAGGACTTGGCTATGACAGGTAAGTTTCTGGTCATCGAATTAGTCTGTTGCTTGTTCCACCAAACTCCATGGGAGGTTGGTTTATGTGTATGATATGCTTTTCTGAAAATGTTTTATGCACTAATATTTATCTGGTATATTTGGAACTATTTTCTGGTATGATGTGTTGATGTATAGATGTGATGTAGTTTATCTACATGATCAGACAGTGATCCTGAATGTAAGGCATAAGGTAGTGACCCTTATGTTTTGGTAGGAAGCAGACATGCGTAATGTCTATCTTGTTCTCTGGCCAGTTGAACCGCACTTGCATACATAACATGATATATACTGAGATATATGATTATATGAGGATCAGATTATTTTACCATGATGATACTGCATTGTTATTGCCACGCATTATATTATTTTGTCGCATTTATTATATACATGTAAGTAAGCTTGGGGCGGAAGAGTCCTTGAGGACCCCTTGTCTTACTGAATTTTTTTTTAGAGATCTCACCCATTCTGGGGCACATTTTTCAGATACTGTGATTGTTAATGTTGATGCATCTAATGGCAAGAGGTGGACATTGAGATTATAGCATGACATGAGACATGCATAGCTATGATATATATATATATATATATATATATATATATATATATATATATATATATATATATATATATTCCTATGAGGCATGATTGCCATTTGACATGTTATGTTATGTTTGTATTTGTGAAGAGCATAGAGGTTGTCTATGCCTTCTTGATCAAACATGTTATTTTGATTACAAAACATGTATAAGTTATGTTATTGAGTATTTATAGTTGGTCATATGATGTAATGATATGATTAATCATGTTAGTTATTATTGTGTAATATGATTTGTATGTGAGATGACCTAAGTAATAGGTGATAGTTTATTAGTTAACAATTAGCTAGTTGGTCAAGGATGATGACTTGGGTAAAATAGCATGCATAAATAGAATTATATCAGCTAAATGACTCATTAGTTGATTATTTTGTCGAACAGAGTTTCTAAAACTGGATTGGAGTGGTTTAATCACAAAGTTGTCCAGCTAGGCGTTCTAGTTTATCCTCCAAAGTTGGTATGTATTAGGGATGTTCGCAGTTTGGATTGGATCGATTTTGGAAGAAAAAATCATTTGATCCAATCCCTTCGATTTGATCATGTAATCATCTATTCGATTTGAATTTTTTTCCAAATCTGATCCAATCCAATTTTATTCGGTTTGGATTGGATCAGTTTTTGATTTTTTGAAAAGCCTAAAATTTGTATGATAATTATTGTGCAAATAACATATATTTTGTATGTATGGGCTTTGTAAAGTTATTGTGTAATCTAGAAGCATCAATAAAAGATAATCTAATTTTCAATATAGTACACAAAAAGTTGAATTACCATCTTTTACCTCTAAGAAAAAATTTACAATGTGGTTGCGTGAGATACGAAGTAACCCAAATTTTCATCCTATAGAGGAGCTGTTGTACAATAATAACCCATGCAATAAAAATACATGATGTATGTTACCCAAAAAAAAGCATAACCTAGATCAAGTTCAACCCACTTTCTCCAACATGATGGGTTAATAGGGTCTTGGATTAGAATTTTGCTATACTAGTGTATTACCCGTACGTTGCACGGAGGAAAAAAATCGATTTGTTTGTCTCGTAAAAACTAACGCAACACATGCAAGTATATTGTTGCATTTTACATTGTCATGTGGTCATTCAAAAATTACAAAGTTTAACTTAGCTTCTTTCAGTATTTCTCGGACATGATAAGAACATGTAACATCATTTCTCTATGATATATCTGTAATAGAGTCAATCATAATAAACATAATAACGTAACATGTGAACAAACAATATTTAAATGATGTGCTTGACATGAAGGTAATAAGAAAGATGTCGAACCTATATTTGTGATCCTTCATCCTCTTAGAAATCAATGATTAATAATCTATGAACGAAAGTATGAAAAAAAACATGAATATGTGAGGACAAATAAAAAGTGTTATAACAATACATTAAAATATCGATGACCATGAAATACTGTTTGTTCAAAAATAGCATTTAACAATATACCATGTGTGTATGAAATACAATTCCTGCATGACAAAAAAAAAAATTAGCAGTTAAAAAACCAAACGTCAAACCAAACGGCAACGAAGATAAGTAAAAAACCAATATTCCTCAAATTACGCAACGTTCATTAAAACTGAGATGTAACTAATTCCAACGTTGAGTAAACAGTAGCTTCGATGCAGCGTGTTGATGACAGATGATGACCAATACACCGTCGTTCCAAATTCAAATTCAAATTTATAAAATTACAATGTAGAAAGAAAACAAAGAAACAGAAAGAAATAACGTGTTAAGATTTGCTGACATATAAATTTGCTTAGAAGTAGAAGTTTGTAATCGATATTTCCAAAACAATATGGTATCGGTTGTTTGGATGTGTTTTTTGAAATATTCAATGAGTCATAATTAAATTTTTCGTTAGCCAATCTTTGTTTGAGTAAAATTAAACTTTTAAAATACGAACCAAAACATAAGCAAAGATTGGATGAATAAATTGATCATTATCATTTAGTGTACAACATATAACACCACAATTATCGCTTTTAATATTTATGAACGTTGTTTTTGATACTGGAAGTTATAATTGATTTTTCAGCTGCAGGAGGAATATCGTTTATTTTCGCTAGAAGTTCTTAATCAAGGTTAAAAAAATAGTAGGAGAGTGCCACACATCAACATATCAGGAATCCATTGCAAAAAACAGCTTTCATGGGGTAGTCCATTGCAAATAACTTCGGTTATGAATATACCATATTAGTTGTCACTTAAACAAAAGACATTGTAAATAAAAGTTATAATAACAACAACAATCCTTTAAATATTTCGTCTCCAAGACACAAAAAATCATCCTCAAGACATAGTAGCCAAATCTATGGGGTAGTCTCATCTGCTTCTACATCAAATCTATTTAAAAAAAGAAAGAAAAAAACAGTGATGAGCATCTCAAATCTGCGCAAGCAAATTAAATGGTTTAAACAATATAGTAAGATTAAAAAAAAATTTGATGGCAATTTAAAGAAAAATTAAATATAAATCAGAAAATACGTAACTCTTTTTCAAGCTTTATTTTTTTCGCAGTTCGAACAGCTGAAAAATTAAAATCCTCAGCAATGGAATTATGAGAATTAATCACCGGTGTCAACACAGTCAGAGAAACATCACCAACGTCAGCACTATCACAGGTTTGACTCTCAACATCCTATAGTTTTGTAAAAAAAAAAAGTAGGTGAAGATGTTATGAATTTTTTTTGTTAATAGCATAAATTTTAATTCAAATAATGGGTTACCACAGTCTTTTCGTGTTCCGACGATACAATTTCATTTTCGTGAGCATTATCGAAATTCGCTTCCTCCTGTGATATAAAACAACGAACAATAGTCAAGTAAAAATGAATAAGAAATTCAGATATCCAACAGAAATAAATATGCAGCCTACATTTGGATCGATCAGAGACTTAATGAACATTAAGATTATTTCTTCACTGATACAAATTTTGGAAACTTGATACTTTGGCTCACAGTATGAGTTTAGATCATTTTGCTTCACATTTATCTTAAACAACATTGACTTCTCATTCAAACATTTAGTTCTTCTGGAAATTGATCCAAATCCGCACCCTTTAAAAAATAAATAACAAAAGTGTAAAAAAGAAGAAATAAACATAATACAAAACGTTATCAAAATCCAGCGCTAACAATGTTAATTAAGCGACAAAAAAAAATGTTAAGCATTTCATAGGATTGATAATACACACCCTCTTAAAATGTCGCTCGCGCAATTCACCAGCAGATATTCCCAACAAAGTAACACAATATCGATCAAACAGAAGAAATGATGCAGAATTAGTGTTATCCACAACTCTGACCTGAACACTAAATCTATAGTTTGGCGAAATTGTATATCAGCAACAAACATCAATGTTATGGACTAAAGAAAAATTATAGACCAAGAACAACATATTACCTTGGATAATAATCATCCCAATGTTTTTGGCAATTCTTACAGTACCACTTTTCAAAATCCTCACAAACAGAAAATGGACATTTGTTGCAAGACTTGTACCAACAGTTGTATTTGCTCTCAATAGATTTTATAGTCCCATACGTGATGCATGTCGTAACCTTAAATACAGTCATCGCACGTAAAAACTAAACAGAACAATACAAACTTGATATAATGCAAGAAAAGAAATTAACAGACTTAAAATATTTACCTCACCACAAAGCTTAACATCACTGATAGACTTCTTTTCAGTCTCCTTAAGAAAATCATTTTCGAAAGAATATGAGGACTGAGTAGACAACTGAGTCAACCTTATACTACTTTCCACACCATTAGTTGAAAGACTATAAAGCAAAAATTATTAACACTATAAGTGAATAACCAAATAAACACTATAAGCAAAATTATGTCTGAGAAGAAATATCTCACCATTTTTTGAACTCAACAATCTCTGGCACCTTTGAATCCATGACAATCTTTGTTGTGTATTTTGTATTGGTTAAACCGACCTTACCTATTGAATAGAAAAATTCGAATAAAATCAGAATACAGACGCCACAATGAAAACAAAAACGATTACGACGTTATGAGTATAACCAATAAAAATAGAAAAAAACATACCCGTAAAACATTTGATCCTTCCCAGCTGAACTATTAAGACATTATGAGGAGTGTCGCTGTTTACCAAAAAAGATTGCACCTCATCCACATAATGCTCCCACAAAGTGCATTCCAGCTTGTGATCCCTACATATGAGTTGCAGCGAGAACATCGTTACACACGAAACATATAAGGTAAAAGAGCGGCAATTTTTTTTTTATTTTCTATCTAACTCTAACATTTCAAATACCTCAAGTTGTCAAGCTCTAGCACAACCATTTTCGTTTTCCTACCAGAAACTACACGATCACAAACTCCCCCAATTCCTGAGATTAAACCAATGACGTCTACAAAACAAAGAGGGATTCGAATCAGTACGTCAACAAAAATGCAATAATTAAAAAAGAACAACATAATAAAAAAATGAACAACAGTACGAAAAATATATTACCCACTAAATAAAGAGAGTCAGATGATTCTTTCTCAATGGTGTCATAATCAACAAAATCAAATTCACTCCAAGAAAGATTATAATCAACAATCGATTTAACATCAGCCCTCAAGTTGAAGGACAAACGATACTGATGCATGGTTGGCCTGAACACATCGCTATTGAATCCAACTCCAAATTTTTTTTATAAAATAGCACTCTTCTTCATGGATTTTCTTCCGCACCGACAAAGAACCTTTGACAGTGGCGTGGATCCTGCCACCCTACAAAAGAACGCAGCCAACTCAAATCAATAACGTTAATTTAAATGATCAGCACAAAGATGGAAGATTTAAAAAATGCAGACAACTACTCGTTCATCCAATAAAACCATTTCAACATTGTCGTTGAAATCTCTACGGTGAAAGTTAGGAACTTTCCAAGCCCGAACCACCTTCACCTTAATCCTCCAGTCCTCCTTGGCATGATTGACATCCTTTAGAAAATCATATTTTGAAAACATATTTTCGGTAAGACGAAAAAAGAGAGAACGAAGAAGCTATTTCCTTGAGGCTGTATGTTTTAATAGCTGATATGTGGCAGCAGCAAAAAAAGGAAAAATGAACAGAAGCAAGAAAATCGCCCCCAAGCGTTCGCATAGAATACATAGAAGCAGATGTATTTTTTAAATTCTTTAACAAATCCAATGCAAAAAGTAGCTCAACATTAAATGAGTTGTCTGCCATCATTTAGAATTCAATAATCAAATTTAAATTTTCAACTCCAAAATTCAAATTTAAATGAACTGTCTGCCACCTACAATTTATAACAAATCTTGACCATTGATTTGAGTTATGAAATCTTGTCCATCGATTTAAATTCAAAAATAATTTTTGTTTTATAATATTTTTATTCACTGATTTACCAAATAAGGAAAGGTTTTTAAAATTGTGTAGTGTGAACACAAAGGTGAAAGTGAAGGAGGATGCGCCACATCAGCAGACTTGCCAAAGAATGAGTTTGTCTTAGAATATAAGATGATTTTGGGGCTATAATTGGGGAAAGGCCCAAGTAGATAGAGGGTAACGTTAGGGAATCATTTGATCGGTTTTCACCAATTAAACCAAAAATCGATCCAATCCAATTAAATTTTGTGCTTTTTTTTTATTTTCAGTTCTCGGTTAATTCAGTTATCAGTTTTACGGTTCGGTCACCGTAGTTTGAATCGGTTTGGATTGATTGATGAATACCCCTAATATGTATTGTAAAACAGTACACAAGAGGTGAATTGTTTACTAGTCGATTGAACGGTATGAACCGATCACAAATTGGCTAGTTGGACCAATTTTAATTTACTCCTAAAATTTAACAAAAACTCTTTCTGTTGAGAATATTAGACCAGGGAACCGCTAGGTCGATGTTAAGTCTCTAACTAGAGACTCTAAATTATGCCTCTCACACCAGAATTTTATAAAAATTAAGAGTGAATATTAAATTGTAATGGAGAAAAACTGTTGTGATAGATTTTATGTGTTAGTGTTGTTATGTTGACTAGTAACAAATACCTTCACATTTTATGTCACAGAAAAGATTAATCTTACCCAGATGAATAGAGATATCCGCAAAAAAAAATTGGGCTAGATAGTTTTTTCTTTTGCAGATTTGACTTGCAAAGTAAAAGCCTAAATTTTGCTGGGACAGCAAGGGAATTAACAAGAAAGTAAAGTAAAGTTTGAACAAGTGGAATATTTAGCAAAAGACAAGGGGAAAAGAGGGAATTAACTGAACAAAACATGGGCAAAAAGGGAACAAAGAAAAGAAGAGAAAAAGAAAGAATCAATTTTTATCCAAATCCTCTATACCCCATTTCTTTGTGCGATTCTGTGAGTGTAAGAGAATAGAACAATAGAGCAAATAATATATTTTTTTTTGAGTAAATATCATTTTTAGTCCTTAGAAAATTTTACGATGCCCTATTTAGTCCCTAGCAATAAAAAAGGCCATTCGTGGTCATTGATTTTTTCAAATTAGACCCACGTTAATCCTTCTATTAGTGGGGCTCCAACGTCGTTACTAACGTTTCTCACGTGGACCATTAAGTAGCTAAGTAAGAATCCAAGTAGGATATAAAACGACGTCGTACCTTACATGGCTATCCTACGTGACTCTTGAGGGGCTGGTCAGCTGGTGCTTGGTGCTTGTGCCTTCCTTCACCTCTTTGGAGCCAAAGTAATCACCTTTAATGCTAGTTCCTTCATCTAAACACTTGTGCATTGTTTGAGTGATCCTTGTGAGGATGGAAAAATGTTCCTTTTGCTGTCTTTGGCCTCTGTGTGTTTGGGTTAAGGGTTGAGTTTGAAGTTTGAGTGTTGTGAGAAATGCTCATGGCATTTTGAGGTCCAAGTGGTGACCTTTGGTGAGAAAGAACCAACCTTGGAGGTGTCATTTCGTGCTCTGTCTATAGTCAGTCTTGGGGAGCTGTTGGCGAGCTCCAAGAGCACTCCTTTCTCTGTTTTAAGCTTTGGGGTTAGTTACCTAACCTTGATCATGAGTTTTAATGGTTTAAAGGTGATGTCTTTGCATGTTAATGGGTTAAACAAGTAACCAAATAGTATATGGACCTAAAACAGATTTAAAATGCATGCTTTGACGTTTTAAAGTGTTAAAAATGGTACCTTGGAGGGATATCTTCGCGAATGCAAAAGCTGCTGTCTGTCGCGAAATATCCGGATATGTGTATCCGGATATTGATATCCGGATATGGGGATCTGGATATCCGGATATTGATATCCGGATATGCCCACGACGAATATTCAGATATTTTGGGATTTCGAAGAACAGTAGCTGCACTGTTCATACAGTAGGCTATTGGGGGTTTGTGGACCCTAGATTGATGAAGTTGAACTTCTGTAATAATTGAACTAAGTCAGAATCAAGTGATTAAGGGTTTGTGGCTTTGTGTGAAGCCTTAAGACGTAAAACGTAAAGTAAAGGCGTTGTCTTTATATTGTATGCTTGTAGAGTATGAGTATTGATATATTATTGGTCCATAACAGATTGTGATTGTGCTGTGTATGGACCTTGAGCTTGGTTGGATTCTTGATTTTGATAGCTAGCTTACAAGGTAAGCTTTCGTGTCCTCGGATTAGTCTGTTGTTTGTTCAACCGACCTCCATGGGAGGGTGGTTTATATACATGGTATGATTTTTTGAAAGATGAAATATGCATTGATATATGCCTGAGATGTATTAAATTAATTGTTGACTACTTGCACAATCAGACAGCGACTCTGGTGTGTAAGACATGTAGTGTATGAAAGTGATGTTGTCAATTACACGATCAGACAGTGACTCTGGTGTGTAAGGCATAAGACTGCGACTCTTATGTTTAGATGGGTCGCAGACGTGCATAATCCCTATCCTGTTCCCTGGCCAGTCGAACCGCATTTACATACATCACATGATTACTGAGTTAAATGTTTAGCTCGTTGAGCAAGAGATTATACTATCATGATATAAATGCCTTAACATGAACATGCATTGAATTTACTACTTTTGAACTTATATTATACTTATAAGTGAGCTTGGGGCGGAAGAGTCCTTGAGGACCCCTGTCTTACTGAGATTTCTTTTTAGAGATCTCACCCCACGTTTGGGGCCCACATTTCAGGTTCAGGTAATGTAGGGGTTGAGACCTCTAGCGGCAGGAGGCCAGAGCTGAGTTAGATGTCTGCTGTTATGATTATATGCTGGATGCTGTTATGTTATCTTTATGATTATGCTGTTATTGTTGAGACTGTTGTTGGGCCTTGTTGCCTTATTTGGTGAGCATGAGGATTGTCCGTGCCACATTGGATTATGTTGTTGATTAGATTTGGGTTGTATAAACTATTAGGGTTGTCTGGCTTACGTGTAGTAGTGTCGTGACTAGAGACTCAGTTAATGATCTTAATTATGTTATGAGGTTATTTCAGTATAGATGTTTGTCTTTTGCATTTACATGCAGGCAATGTTTTGGAAATGAATTAAGTAATTCAACTTGGTAAGAATAATGACGTCATAAATGAAAAGAAAAAGAATATTCCGCAATTTTAATTAAGCGTGGCTCAATACGATGACATGTTAACAAACCGGGTTAACACGGGGTGTTACATTTTATGGTATCCGAGCAATGGTTCAAGGGAAAAGCCTGTATGTATTGCAATAACTAAGATGCTTGGTTGTGTTTGTCTTATGTGTTTGCTCCGTTGAGTGTTATTAGGATGACGCATATATGATCACACTGCATGGGCCTGATCAACTTATGATTTGTGTAACTTGTGCAGAGTCATGGTAATACCCAAGAGAACCCGCGTGACTGTTGAGTGTCAACCCGACCCAATCCTGACTGTATTGGCTGAGATGCAGGAGGCCAGTATATTGGCAAACGTGGCAATGATGGACGCTGCTAGAGAAGCGAACCAGAAGGCCACGGAGGAGGCAAATCGGCTGGCGAACATGACCATGATGAGGGTCATGTTGGAGGAGATGAGGGCGGGTCCATCCGTTGGTCAGTTCCCTCCGCCACCACCTCCACCACCGCCTCCACCTAGTCTTCAGGGCGAGAGCCAGAGCCATGTTGAGGGCACTGGTCAACTCACTGGGGTGATGGAACCCTATGTGGAGCCTGTTGAAGACCGTGATGTGATTGATCGCCGGCTTAATGTTTTCCGCAAGTATAAGCCACCTTCTCGTGTGGGTCTTATGATCCTATTGCTGCGACGAGATGGCTTCAGGCACTGGACAAGATTTTCCGTGTAATGCAGTGTACTGATCCACAGAAGCTGTTGTTCGCCACGTATATGCTGGAGGCCGATGCCCATGAGTGGTGGATGAACACCTCTCATACTTTTGAGATGCAGTGTCATGTTATGACATGGTCATTCTTCGAGGATTGCTTTCTGGGTCGATATTTCCCTTATGATGCGTAGGAGAGGAAGCAGGGGGAATTCGACAGGTTGATGCAGGGCTCGTTGTCTGTTGACGAGTACCTGGCCAAGTTCAATGAGCTGGTTAAGTTCGCTCACTTTCGGATGGAGAGACATACTCTGATCTTCTTGGCTGCCAAGTTCTGCAGGGGACTTAATGTGGATGTTGCTAGTTACCTCACTGGTTGTGCTTCGAGAGACTTCGGGACACTGGTGCAGCAGTGCCGGGACATCGAGGACTTCTGCAACTCGAGTAAGGCCAAGAGGGCCAAGGTTGCTGAGACGAAGGGAACGAGCAGTACCACTTCCTGGAAAGACAGAAAGTTTGCTGGAAAGGGCAAAGGGAAGCCGATTGCGGCTAGGCAGGCGCCTGGTCAGTTTAAGAAGACCTCTACACAGCAGGGAGGTTTTGCTAGACCTTCCTCCACTCCTTTATGTACGAGATGCGGAAAGGAGCATATGGGACGTTGTGCTACTGGGGAGCTGATATGCTTCAAGTGTGGAAAGAGTGGCCACATGGCCAAGGATTGTTATACTTCAATGGCTGGGACTGCAGCAGTTCAGGCGGCCCCTCTTCGGATGATTCCTGCTCCACCTGCTGAGGCCCCTACAGTACCACCGACCACTGGACGAGTTTACGTCCTGGATAGGCAGCAGTCAGATAGAGCTCTGAACCTTGTCAAAGGTAATGTTTCCATTGGTGGAATTGATGTTGTTGTCTGTTTGATTCCGGGGATACGCATTCTTGTATTGCAACTCCGATTGTTGTGGGGCTTGAGTGGCTATGTCTGTGTTTTCTCCACCGTTGCGGGTGACTACCGCCACCGGGGAAAAGTGTGATACTACCACTGTACATCGAGATGTCGTGTTTCAGTGGGTTGGTCGTGAGTTCTCGGTTGATCGAATGGGATTACCGATGACTAATTTTGGAAATCGTCCTTGGCATGGATGGATTGTCCAATAGTTGTGTGATGACTGATTGATTGAATGTTGTGTCTAGCGAGTGGTGACGTCTCCGTGTGACTCCACAGCCAGTTCCTCGTCGTATATATCATTGTTGCAGGCTAGGAGAGCCTTGAGTGCAGGGGAATTCAGATATGTCATGTTGGGAGGTTTGGTGAGTGGGGCACAGGAGGATATCACTAGCATTCCTGTGGTGGGGAATTCCTCGAGGTGTTTCCTGAGGAGATTCCTGAGTTTTCGCCACAACGGGAGATAGAGTTCTCCATAGATTCGTTGCCTGGTGCGGGGCTTATTTCATTAGCTCCATATCGGATGCCGCCACCGGAGTTGGCGGAGCTGAAGAAGCTCATTGAAGATCTATCGGCGAAAGACTTCTTTCGACCGAGCGTGTCTCCCTGGGGAGCACCGGTAAACTTTGTTGTAAGGTATGATGCCTTACGCCGTTACCTAATCGTGATGGTGCTCTGTTTGAGACTGTGAAATTCTCTTCAGGGAAACTGAGTGTGTCACACTTGGTGTTTGTGGCAAAGGCCACGTGCGATCTTGTATATGCGAGGCAGTGCATGTACAATTCGTTGTGAGTTGAGTGGTCTCCATGACTCTAGAATCTTATGTTGATTATTGATATGCTTCATGAGTAGTTCGAATATTAACCTCATGAATAATGTTAAGCATGAAATGAGTACGATAGATTGTTGTAATGTATCAGTGTCATTTCACCTTTAATTAAGTTTCAATTTTGCAGATGCCATGGAGATTGAGGTATACTGTTGCATTTAGTATTCGAATTATTATGTTACTAAGATTGAAAATTTTGCAGGTGTACCTGAACTAAGGTACGTTATTATGTGAATGAATATGCTAACCGACATGTGTTGGTTGAATTGACTATGATTTTTATTTCGTACAATAAACATGAATATGAAGTTATTTTGAAAATAATGATTTATCAAATTGTAAGTCATGTCGATGTTAGAGTCATGGAATAGGACCAAACTCACTCGATTTGTTGTGTGGGTTTGAGTTTGTGGGGTTAGGTCACCTCTTTTTAGGGAGTGACTGGTGATCCCAGCGAATCGAATGACGTTTTGATGTCATTGTGAAACTTCGAGTTTTGTCGGTGACTTCCTTGTTTGGGGGTGCACTTCTCGAGACGGAGACTGTGAGAGTCAAGAACGAGCTTATGGAAAAGATCAAAGAGCCGCAAGTGCAGAGAGAGTGCCTTGATGATGTGAAGAATCGGGATGGCATATCCTAGAATAAGGATGGACTTCTGTTGTTTGAGAAGCAGATTGTGGTTCCTCGAGGTCTTTTGACCGAAGAGGTTATGGCAGAGGCCCATAAGGGCCAGTTTACGGTCCACCCTGGTGCGACTTAGATGTACCTAGACTTGAAGAGAAATTTCTGGTGGCCGGGTGTGAAGAAAGTCATAGCTGTGTATGTGTCCAAGTGTTTGTTTTGCGAGAAGTTGAAGTTTGAACACCAGAAGCCGTTTGGTAAGCTTCAACCTCTTGTGGTACCGCAGTGGAAGTGGGAAAGTATTTCCATGAACTTCGTGATGGGTTAGCCTAAGACTCAGGCTGGTCTTGACTCTTTTTGGGTCATTGTGGACAGATTGTTAAGTCTGCTCACTTTCTTCCGATACAGGTGAGTTTCTCTTCATAACAGTTGGCCTAACTGTATGTTCGCGAGATCGTGAGGCTTCACAGGGTGCCCAAGAGTATCTTCGGTGATAGGGACCCGAAGTTCACATCTCGGTTCTGGGAGGCGATGTAGAGAGCTTTTGGAACTCAGTCGAGACTGAGTACAACCTATCACCCTCAGACTGTTGGATAGACTGAGCGGATCATCCAGACCTTGTAGGACATGTCAAGGGCTTGCACTTTGGAGCAGGGCCCGTCATGGGATAGGTACCGGTCATCGGTCGAGTTTTTGTGCAACTGTGTTTTCCTTGCTAGCCTGGGTAGGGAACCCTACGAGGAGCTGTTTGGTAGGAGGTGTAGAACTCTTACCTGTTGGTCTGAGGTTGGAGATAAAGAGTTGTTTGGATTGGACCTTGTCCAATTTACCACCAGCCGATTCAGATGATCGGAGGAAAGCTGAAGCAGGCGCAGAGTCGTCAGGAGAACTACGTTGATGTTAAGCATCGTCCACTGGAGTTCAGTAAGGGTGAGCACGTCTTTGTGAAACTTTCACTGTCACCGGTGTTGTTCGGGCACTCGGAGTGAGGAAGCTGAGCCCACGATTCATTGGGTCCTACCAGTTACGTGGTAGAGTAGGACCTGTTGCCTACCGATTTGCCTTGCCTCCGAACTTGGCCAACACCCACGACGCATTTCACGTGTCTTAACTTCGCAAGTTTGTAGCGGATCCTTCGCACGTGGTGCAACCGGATGATGTGGAGGTTCGTGAGAACCTAAAGACTCCCGTCGGACCACTCAAGATTCTCGATCGTGGCGAGAAGCAGCTGAGGAGCAAGATCATTTCGATGGTCAAAGTACGATGAACGAGACAAATTCCTGAAGGGTAATTCTGGGAGCGAGAGGATGAGCTTCTCCGACAGTATCCCGCACTTCGAGACAGGTATGTTTCTGATTTTGAAGACAAAATTCTAAAAAGGTGGGGTGAATGTAAGAACCCGCACCGTTAATTAAGAAAGTTAATTAATTAATTATGTGAAATTAAGAAATAATTCCATAATTGACCCTAATAATTATTATGAGGCTTAAATAATTATGGTAAGTGATTAAGAATGCTGAAAGTCACTTTTCGGAAGAAAAGTGCAGATACCGGTTCTGCTACTCGGTTAGAGCTGGCAAAATGGGCCGAGCCCGGCCGGCCGGCCGGCCCCGCCCGCCAAACGAGGCGGGGCGGGCTGAGTTTTCTAAACTCGCTCCCCGCCAAGCCCGTCCCGCCAAGTCCACCCGCCCGGCTGATTTTTTTATTTTTTTTTAAATTTTTAGTGTAAAATGTGACGGGCTTGGCGGGCGGGGCGGGCTGAGATATCTAGCCCACCTTCAATGGCGGGGCGGGGCGGGCCAGCCCACTTTTTGGCGGCTTTTGGCGGGCTGGGGCGGGCAGCCCGCTTTGCCACCTCTATACTCGGTATAAATGGGTACCGATAAAGTATCTCGAAAAATTATAATAAGTGCATGAATATTCCTTGAATAATATGTAGGACTTGTAAAACAAGTTTCAAGTTAAAATAATGAGAACTGGTGCCAGAAATTGATATTGGCTATGAAAAGCGCGTACCGGAAAGGTGCTCCAAAAAATAAAATAAAAATATGATAAATCTTGTAAAATTGAGTAGGTTAAGAATCCAAAGTTTGGGATTAAAATGCTAAGCGTAGAAATTAACGTTAATACTGTGTGTTTAATGGTTAAGTGACTATAAATACAATAGTTGGACACTAAACCCAAGGCCATACACTATCCTACGTGACTCTTGAGGGGCTGGTCAGCTGGTGATTGGTGCTTGTGCCTTCCTTCACCTCTTTGGAGCCAAAGTAATCACCTTTGATGCTAGTTCCTTCATCTAAGCACTTGTGCATTGTTTGAGTGATCCTTGTGAGGGTGGAAGAGTGCTCCTTTTGCTGTCTTTGGCCTCTGTGTGTTTGGGTTAAGGGCTGAGTTTGAAGTTTGAGTGTTGTGAGCCATGGTCATGGCATTTTGAGGTCCAAGTGGTGAGAAAGAACCAACCTTGGAGGTGTCATTTCGTGCTCTGTGTATAGTCAGTCTTGGGGAGCTGTTGGTGAGCTCCAAGAGCACTCCTTTCTCTGTTTTAAGCTTTAGGGTGAGTTACCTAACCTTGATCATGAGTTTTAATGGTTTAAAGGTGATGTCTTTGCATGTTAATGAGTTAAACAAGTAACCAACTGGTATGTGGACCTAAAACAGATTTAAAATGCATGCTTTGACGTTTTAAAGTGTTAAAAATGGTACCTTGGAGGGATATCTTCGCGAATGCAGAAGCTGCTGTCTGTCGCGAAATATCCAGATATGTGTATCCGGATATTGATATCCGGATATGGGGATCTGGATATCCGGATATTGATATCCGGATATGCCCCCAACGAATATCCGGATATTCTGAGATTTTGAAGAACAGTAGCTGCACTGTTCATACAGTAGGCTATTGGGGGTTTGTGGACCCTAGATTGATGAAGTTGAACTTCTGTAATAATTGAACTAAGTCAGAATCAAGTGATTAAGGGCTTGTGGCTTTGTGTGAAGCCTTAAGACGTAAAACGTAAAGTAAAGGCGTTGTCTTTATATTGTATGCTTGTAAAGTATGAGTATTGATATACTATTGGTCTATAACAGATTGTGATTGTGTTGTGTGTGGACCTTGAGCTTGGTTGGATTCTTGGTTTGGATAGCTAGCTTACAAGGTAAGCTTTCGTGTCCTCGGATTAGTCTGTTGTTTGTTCCACCGACCTCCATGGGAGGGTGGTTTATATGCATGGTATGCTTTTATGAAAGATGAAATATGCATTGATATATGCCTGAGATGTATTAAATTAATTGTTGACTACTTGAACAATCAGACAGCGACCCTGGTGTGTAAGACATGTAGTGTATGAAAGTGATGTTGTCACTTACACGAACAGACAGCGACTCTGGTGTGTAAGGCATAAGACTGCGACTCTTATGTTTAGATGGGTCACAGACGTGCATAATCCCTATCCTGTTCCCTGGCCAGTCGAACCGCATTTACATACATCACATGATTACTGAGTTAAATGTTTAGCTCGTTGAGCAAGAGATTATACTGTCATGATATAAATGCCTTAACATGAACATGCATTGAATTTACTGCTTTTGAACTTATATTATACTTGTAAGTGAGCTTGGGGCGGAAGAGTCCTTGAGGACCCCTTGTCTTACTGAGATTTCTTTTTAGAGATCTCACCCCACGTTTGGGGCACACATTTCATGTTCAGGTAATGCGGGGGTTGAGACCTCTAGCGGCAGGAGGCCGGAGCTGAGTTAGATGTCTGCTGTTATGATTATATGTTGGATGCTGTTATGTTATCTTTATGATTATGCTGTTATTTTGAGACTGTTGTTGGGCCTTGTTGCCTTATTTGGTGAGCATGGGGATTGTCCATGCCACATTGGATTATGTTGTTGATTAGATTTGGGTTGTATAAACTATTAGGGCTGTCCGGCTTACGTGTAGTAGCGTCGTGGCTAGAGACTCAGTTAATGATCTTAATTATGTTATGAGGTTATTTCAGTATAGATGTTTTTCTTTTGCATTTACATACAGGCAATGTTTTTTGGAAATGAATTAAGTATTTCAACTTGGTAAGAATAATGACGTCATAAATGAAAAGAAAACGAATATTCCTCAATTTTAATTAAGCGTGGCTTAATACGATGACATGTTAACAAACCAGGTTAACACGGGGTGTTACAAGAGTCGCCACCAATTTTATTTACTTTGGAAAAATTGGAAAACCTTTTATTGCAAACTGGTCTTTTAAAATTTTAGATCAAAAGTTCGGGAGTCTGATTATGCAAAGGGTGGAAACTTAATCCCACTGCACCCCTGACACATCCGTTTCAAAAAACGGTTACCTTAAATTAGTCGTGCAAATTTTTATTAATTTTGAATATTTGTTTAACTCAAATAAAGCAAGATGTTATAATTATTTACAATAAAAGAAAACAAAATTTACAAATCTTATTTTTTAACTTGACGGGGAAAATCCGCTCCGGCGTATCCTCTGCTGCAATGAGGAACTCAAAGCTACGTCGTTCTGTAGAAAATATTTATTTGTTAGTTAATTTTAATCTTGAAAGAAGATGATTTTAAGAAAGATTATTAATTTTTGAAAAGGAATCCATCATAGCTCAAAATTTAAAAGTAGCAAGACTACACGTAAATTCTTACGAAGCTTACAACACTTGAGGATGGTAACCATACATCAACATTGTACGTCGTTGCTAGGATATTGGGAACTTTAGGATGAAAATATTAAATAAGTAAACTTTAATCTTTTTTATCTTGGAAGATGTTGTTTTAGAAAAAAGAATCCACATTTGCACAAGGTTTAAGATAGCATAGCTATACGAAACCCATATGATACGTACAACACTTGAGGATGGAAAACCATACATCAACGTTATAGATCATTAGGATATTAAAAATATTTATTTAATATTATTATCATTATTATTTTAAATAAATCCACATTGCACAAGATATAAGATAGCATGGCTATACGTATATCCATATGATATTACAACACTTGAGGATGGAAGACCATACATCAACGTTACAAATCATTCCGTAGATAAAAATAAAATTGATATATTTATTCTTTTATATTTTTTTGTTTTTATTTTAAATAAAAAAACAGTGCAAAAATGAACATTTAAAGACAATAGCTAAAATAAATCAAAAAGATTATGAGATTAACAAAGCATCATGCCTAAATTATTTCCCAATTTCAAAGCTATATAAGAAAATTTCTAATAAAACATGAAAAGCATAAGAAAATAAAAAATCAAGAACATAAAAGCATGCAAAGAAAATTATTAACTAAAGGAGGAAGTAAATGGACTTACCTCAAAGACGACCAAAACTTGGTGTATGGAGCCAAGTTGCAGAGAACCACTCTAATTTTCCTAAAAAAGGAAAATTAGTAACTAGCTTAGTTTTACTACGACACTAAGCTAGTTTTAAAACTAAGTAAAAAAACCAAGTAAAAAAAACAAGACACTTGGGCTTGGTTTAAAACGAAGCTAGTGTCGTAGTAAAAAAAATTTAGTTACTATTTTTCCTTTTAGGAAAATTGGGGTGGTTCTCTACAACTTGGCTCCATACACCAAGTTTTGGTCATCTTTGAGGTAAGTCCACTTACTTTCTCCTTTAGTTAATAATTTTCTTTGCATGCTTTTATGTTCTTGATTTTTAGGAATTTTCTTATGCTTTTCATGTTTTATTAGAATTTTTCTTATATAGCTTAGAAATTATATTGGGAAATAATTTAGGCATGAAGTTTTGTTAATTTCATAATCTTTAGATTTATTTTAGCTACTGTAAAATTATAAAAACACAAAAAAATATATAAAAGAATAAATATCAATTTTATTTTTATCTACGCAATGATTTGTAACGTTGATGTATGGTCTTCCATCCTCAAGTGTTGTAATATCATATGGATAACGTATAGCCATGTTATCTTTTTTTTTTTTATAACAATAGCCATGTTATCTTATATTTTGTGCAATGTGGAGTTATTTAAAATAATAATGATAATAATATTAAATAAATATTTTTAATATCCTCGCAATGATCTACAACATTGATGTATGGTCTTCCATCCTCAAGTGTTGTACATATCATATGGGTTTCGTATAGCTATGCTATCTTAAACCTTGTGCAAAAGTGGATTCTTTTTTCTAAAATAACATCTTCCAAGATCAAAAAAGATTAAAGTTTATTTATCTAATATTTTTGTTCTAAATTTCCCAATATCCTAGCAACGACGTACAATGTTGATGTATGGTCTATCATCCTCAAGTGTTGTAAGCTTCGTAGGAATTTACGTGTAGTCTTGCTACCTTAAATTCTGAGCCATGATGGATTCCTTTTCAAAAATTAATAATCTTTCTTAAAATAATTTTCTTTCAAAATTAAAATTAACTAACAAATAAATTTTTTCTACAGAACGACGTAACTTTGAGTTCCTTATTGCAGCAGAGGATACGTCGGAGCGAAATTTCTCCGTCAAGTTAAAAATAAAACTTTTACATTTTTTGTTTTCTTTTCTTGTAAATAATTTTAATATCTTGCTTTATTTGGGTTAAACAAATATTCTAAAATTATTAAAAAACTGCACAACTAATTTAAGGTAACCGTTTTTTAACGGATGTGTCAGGGGTGCAGTGGGATTAAGTTTTCACCCTTCCCTGCGCATAATTAGACTCCCGAACCTTTGATCTAAAATTTTAAAAGACCAGTTTGCAATAAGAGGTTTTCCAATTTTTCCAAAGTAAATAAAATTGGTGGCGACTCCATTGTTTTAATTTTTTAAATTTCGGGTCGTTACAGATGCTATAATCTTTTATATGCTTTCAGAAAAATAGGATTGACTATTCTGTAATATATTTAATAGTTGTTCTCATAATTAATTTTTGAAAATTGAAATTCTTTATAAGGTGCCTTACGTATCAATATATCTTGCTTCATTTCCTAAATCTCTAGTCTTGCCGTTCTCTGTTTTTATGTTCTGTACAAAATATATTTCTATAGAAGTATTGGAACTTCTTAATATGATACTTGCATTTGTTGCACGGGATCCTGTTTTCTGATCACTTATTCTACATAATTAGGAAGTAGAAGTTCAATGCTGTCGAGGGTCTGAGTTTTAGAATGAAAAAAATAAAATTTGTTAGGGGATGTGGTGCCGGAGAAGGAAAGGTTGAAGATTGGTTTCTAGGGATTTGCGGGGAGTGGATGTGTTTAGATTGAAGTGAAGTTGTGGTGTGCTGCTGTGGTGTGCTGCAACCACGCCATTTTTTTATTTTTGCTTGGGTAGAAGCAGTGAGAGAGAAAAGGGATGTGACTCAGAGAGTGTGAATGTTATCAACTATGACGTTACTCATCCTACGTGAAATTTGACTGAGATTAGTAACGTTACACGTAAGCAACGTTATTAACGCTGTTGAAGCTTCACCGACAGAAGGACTAACGTGGGCCTAGTTTGAATATTACAGGAATCAAGAATGGTCTTTTTTATTGCTAGAGACTAAAGCGGGTACCGTGAAATTTGCTAGAGACCCAAAACGATATTTACTCTATTTTTTTTAATGTGTGCAATACTTTTGTAATCAGAAGGAGAAGTCTACCTTCTCTTCTCTGAGATCTAGGCTAGCCAATTTCTTCTGTTGGTAGTTGGATTTTAATTCTTTGGGTGATTGTGTGAGAGTATTTGTAAAACCATGCACAGATCACTCCCGGTTCAATCTTGTTAAATGTTAAACACCTGTTTATGGGTTTAATGACCAATTTGGATTTGAAAACACATTAGGTAGAAGTCATATTTCACATGCCCTTATAGTAGTTTAATTGGTTCTGTTGATATCTTTCTTCTCTTTACTCTATTTCTTTTTTTTCAATCTTAAAGTGACTCGATATCATTGAGGTTCCAATATGTTGCGAAATCTAGCTCAATTACAAAAATTCTAGCTCAAATGACACTACCGCTCACAAAAGTTTAGAATAACCTTTTGTGTTTAATTAAGTTTAATATCCTTCTTATTTATTTATGGGAAAAACATCTATTCTTTTAAAGGATATAAGTTTATATCCTTTTAGATCCTAACCGTTGATTTCCGTCCATCAACGGTTATAATCTATTGGGCCAAACTTAATTGGCCAAATTTATTATTAATTAATTAATAATTTTAATTCAATAAATTATAACCGTTGATGGACGGAAATCAACGGTTAGAATCTTAAAGGATATAAACTTATATCCTTTAAAAGGATAGATGTTATTCCCTTTATTTATATACAGTAAAGAACCAATTCAACCTAAAATCTCTTTTTAATGATTTATTCTACTAAAAGTAGAGACTGTGCGGATCGAACTCGTGACCTTATGATCAAAGAAACTTTGATACCATATAAAAAATCACTTCAACCTAAAAGTTTAAGTTATTGAGTAAGAGTCTTTTTAATAATTTTATATTATTCTCTACCATATATAACAACTTGAATGCAAGAGGTAGATTATTTTATACACACACCTTAAAAAAGTAATTAATCTGGTAATCGTTAAGCATCCAGCAATTCCAGCAGTTACAAAAAAACCAGAAAATCAAACCACCCATTACCTAAGAAGCTAAGATGTACACACCTTAAAAAGTAATTAATCTGAAAATCGTTAAGCACCCAACAATTCTGGAAGTGGGATCAAATCCAGAAAATCAAATTACCCATTACCTAAGAAGCTAATAACCATGCAAAACGTCTAGAAATCCAGAATTGATTAACCAAGCATGTCATTCATTTTACCTATCTTTAGCCCATTTTTTCAACCGAACCAAACAAACTAATTAGTCTCTCCCAATTCTCTTCAGAAACAAAAAAAAAAAAAACTCAACCAATTAAACTATCCTAAACAAAAGTCAGTACTAGGAAATATTTTTTAAAATATCTGTGTTTTTCAAACCTATAAAGAAAACAACAGCCACCAAACCCCAACGTGCACCCCAATAACTAGTTTTCTTCGTATAAATAAACACCTTGTACAACTCACCCCGAAACTCAAACAATAAACCAAACGTGCAACCCTAATTTGCCTTAAAAAACCTCAAAAGTTTCTTCTTCACCTCATTTCATTCCCTTCTTCTAAACATTAATGGCACCTTATATGTTGCCAGAGCCACCACGACCGCCGCCACCATCATCACCAATATCAAAAGAAGATTGCCCCGACACCAACACCACCGCGGCCCCAGAGAAGCATTTATCGCCTCTCCGTGCGTCCATCTCCTTGCAACCAGCAAATAGCAAGAACAAACACGATTCCAAGTCCCACAAAGTCTTTCGAAAGTTCCGTTCAATTTTCCGGTCATTCCCCATCATCGTGCCATCGTGCAAGATGCCGGTGATGAACGGGAACCGCTCCAACGACATGTTTATTCACGGTGGCACTAGGATAACCGGAACCCTATTTGGTCACCGGAAAGCGAGGGTGAACATTGCGTTCCAAGAAAACGCTAAGTGTGAACCCTTTCTTCTTCTTGAGCTAGCTATTCCAACAGGGAAGCTTTTTCAAGACATGGGAATGGGGCTTAATAGGATAGCCTTAGAGTGTGAGAAGCACCAAAACAATGAGAAGATAAAGATCGTTGATGAACCCATTTGGACATTGTTTTGCAATGGTAAGAAAACGGGTTATGGGGTGAAGAGAGAGCCTACAGATGATGATTTGAACGTGATGCAGTTGTTGCATGCTGTTTCCATAGCGGTTGGTGTTCTTCCCAACGAGATGTCAGATCCTCATGATGGAGAACTCTCGTATATGAGGGCGCATTTTGAACGTGTTGTTGGATCTAGGGACTCAGAGACTTATTACATGATGATGCCTCATGATGGGAACAATGGGCCCGAGCTTAGTGTGTTTTTTGTGAGGGTTTGATTTGGGAAGTGAAAAAATTGGCTACAAAATGTTGAGTTTGCATGACAATTAATGGAATTGCATGCAAGACATTTGTGCTTGAAAGGACATACATCATCCCATGTGTTATTTTAAGATTATTAGGACATAAAAGATTATCTTAATTATTTACACACAAATCAACGATATTATACTTATTCTTTCTGTCCCAACACTTTTTACCTTTTTTTTTTTTTGGTACATTGCCAGGAGGTATCCCCATTCAACCTTCTCCGGACACCATGCCCTCAGGGTACGGCCCGTTTGGGCTAGCCCCTCATTGTAACAGTGGGTGCACTAAGCTTCGCAACCGGAGAAAGGACGAGACTAATCCCCCAACCGAAGATTTTTGGCTTATCCTCTGGCCCCCAAAGATTTTTCAAGAAACTGCTTGAGGCAGGGTCTGATCCCTGCACCAAGCAATCCCTTGGGAGCTCAGCTGCCAACTGAGCTACCCTTGGGGATTTTTTACCTTTTATTTATAGACAGTTGGGATCGTCTTATATGAACTTAGATGACACGAGAGGATCAATTTCAATTAGAATAATTATATATTCACATGGGTTATAGCAGGGTAGAAGTCTTCTTCTTTCTTTTTTTTCATTTTATTAGGATAGAGTACTAGTTAAGGTGGAGGAGCATTGGAGAAGCAAAGTTGTTTTCTTGACGGAAGATAGTGAAGGAATGAAAGATGATGTTGCATATTTATTTGTTCCTTTAGGAAACAAATTTGGTACTTTAATTTTACTATTTAAGTAATTACGTCGTTTCATGTATTTGCTTTTTCTTTGAACTTTCCTTGGGTAGTGACGGATTAAGAATGATATAATTAACTTTTGTTTAAGTTCGGTAGAGTTCTTGGACTGATCAATTTGTAGTATGTCATAATGTTGGAAAATCTTTGTAAACGTGTGTTAGTTTATTTCTTTTCTTTGAGTGAACATTTTCTTGATGTATTTGTGACAGTGATTTAATATAGTTACCAGGAATTTATTGGATTTTTTAATTAAAATAATTTTGAATAGCCTTATTAATTTGCTCTTCATTATTTATTTGTTCAAGGGATTAATTGAAAACAGTTAATCTAATTAAATTCATGCGAAATTAGACAGAAAGACGTGGAAGCCTGTAATGAGACTATATTCAGTATATATAAATGATGGGATATACGTCAACAGATGAGATAATTAATTTAATAAGGCGCTAGCTTAGGATAAAGTGTCTGCTTTAAAAAAAGAATTGAACTATTTTTTAAAAACCAGTTGATAAATTGAACTGGTTTATGAACCGAATTCATTTTCAAAACCAATTTAAAATCGATCTGGTTTAAAAAAATCATGAACTGGATTGGTTTTTTTTCTTTTTATTTATCTATTTTTCTTTCTTATTTATTTTCTTTCCTCATTTATCTTTATTTCTTCAATTTTTTCTTTTTCTTTTCTTTTGTATCTTATGTTTGTCTCTCTTATTTTTATTTTATTTTATATTTTTAATGGGTAAATAGACTCTAATCTTCACCTGTAGAGAGAAAAAAGCTTATGGCCCATGTGTTTTGAAAAAAAAAAAAAAAAAAACCAGCACAGATTGAAGTGTCAGCTGGAGAACTTTGCTTTGTCCTAGGAGAAGTTTAACTCCCATTTTTTAATAGTTTATTGCTTATTTTTAAGTTTGTGGTATTATTTATGTTTTTAACTTTTATTTTTATTTTTTTAATATTTTTATACTTTTCATTTGAGTTCAGGATTGGCTCAAAAATCAATTTTAAGGGTGTGTAAAAGATCCACAAAAAATAGTATGCTTAGAAAATTTAATTTTTAAAAATCAGTTCTTGAACTGAATCGTTTTTAAAAACTAATTCTTGAACCTAAAATCATGAACCGAACCAATTTTTTTCTCTATAAATTTATTTTTATTTTTTCCTTTCTATTTATCTTCTCTTATTTATTTATTTATTGTCTTATTTTTTATTTTTTTTATTTTATTATTATTTAGTTTTTTATTTTATTTTTTATTTATTTAAGTTTTTATTGCTTTTTTCAATTTTCAGTATCATTTATATATTTTTTTTAATTTTTTTTATTCAACCTTTTTATAATTTTTATTTAGATTCAGAATTGATTTTAAAAATGAATTATGAACTGATTTAAAACCAGTTCACAACTAATTCTGAACTGAACTCATTATGAACCAATTCAGAACAGAACTAAACTAATAAACCAATTCAGCTCTCAGAATTGAATTATTATTATTTTCAATTCAATTCAATTTGACAAAAAAAAATGAACCGAACTCACCATGCACACTCCTAGTGCCTAATAATTAGACTAATTATAGTGCTATTGAAAAATGTATAAAAAAAGGTGAAAGTGAAAATTCCTCATGGTTTCTTATTGACAAAAGTCATGGAATTTATTAACTTGAATTTGTTGTGTAAATGAATGATTTCACACATAATTACAGTTTTACTTTTTAAAAAAGTTGTATGTAAGCACACAATTTTAGTAAATTCGAGAAAGGCAATCACTTTGACGATATATATAGTAATTTTCCCATTATAGTTTCTTGATTGTGAGAAATAACTAGTTGTGTAATCACAGCTAGTACTCATGATTTTGTTATAGAGCACTTTTATGACAAACTAAACAGACTCATGCACACAATTGACATGGATGAAGTACTTTGATACCACTAAATGTGATATCTCTTGGTAACTTAGAAATATTAGGCTTATTATAATATGACTTAGTTAATGTTATATTTCTTTGGCAAATCTTTTCTCATTTCTAAGCACACACAATACAATAATTTGGTTGTAATTAACTTCATGGCTGAATTCACATAACTCTGTACAACGCCAATTCAAATGAACTAACAATTAACTTATATTACAAATGTTTCCCAAAAAAAAAAAACTTATATTACAAATTAACTCTTTGCCACTTGTATACAACATTTTTTTTATACAAGAGTGAGAATTGAACACATAACATAATATAACATACCCAAACTCTCACCACTAAACCAAGTAGCTTAAACCTGTATACAACTTTAATTATAATATTTATATCTAAATAACACTTCATCTTCAAAATAGATATCTAGTCCTACAGTTGACAAAGTGTGCATGAGTTATCCAAAATTGTTATGCATATTGCTTGTTACATCTCTAAGACCTTATCTCTGTAAAAAAAAAATAAAAAAAAGTAAAGAACATAACAGTGAGGAGTAGATTCTCGATGATTTGAAGCTTTCAAACTATGACCTTTTTCAGCTGTAGTAAACTATGGAAAAAATCCTACTTCTGCCTTTTGACTCACTTAAACATTTAAACAAAATATAAACATAGATATACATGTAAAAGCACCATTCTCAACATGATCAACTTATAATTCAATGATATAGTAAAAAAAAGTGAATTAAACACATCTAAATGTTAACTTAGCTGAAATGCATGATTGATGTAGCATAATTTTATTTATTTTTATTTCTTGATATATATCACATATTTTCTGTTAGGAATATGGTGTTCATACTCAAAACTCAAGAGGGGATGGGAAGAAGGGGGGTCATTTGAGTATTATAATTTTTTTGCAAATGTTCCCTTTTTATTTATATATTATCATTTCAAGCAAACTTTGATATAAAAAATTATCACCAATATATTTAGATAATTCGTAATATGTATACTATCACAATTATTAATTCAATCTTATCCTAGGATATACAAGATACTAAGTGTAACATCCCGTTTGCAACCAATTTGTTATCATCACATATGGTATTAAGCGCAGTTACAATTACAGTAGTTGAATTAATTACAGATAAATTTTTCATTTTCTGTTTACAACCGTTTTCATACTTATAAAAAATCTTTTTGTATTCAATTAATTCAAAAACTCTAATCATATACATTAATTAGAAGCGTCGTACTTATCTCGATTGTATCTTACATTGCTTACTAATACCCTGAGGTCTCCATAAACTAACATGGCCTAAAACTCATTTTATTCATTTCTGGGCAGCATGTTTTAGAGCCCTTGAGCGCGCTGCTGCACATAACTTTCTTTTGAACTGCACGCTCTAGCGTGCAAAGTTAGAGCCAGATAGAATTTCTAGGCCACTTAGCGCGCTTTAGCGTGCCCTAGCACGTGTTAGCACCCTCATAAGGTATTTTATCTCATTTTAGTGTGCTTAAGAGCTCTGGATGCGTGAGCTACTACCTCAGCATTAAATTAGCGTGCTTTAGCGCGTGCTTTAAAAGCTTTTTATTTAACAGGAATGCACTTTAGTGCTCTGCTGCGCGCTCCCCAGAACCCTTCATGGTTCATTTCGGATCACTTGCTATCTAGGGATAATTTACCCCAATCCTTGGTACCTAATTGACCAAATTAGCAGCTATATGCCCAACAAACATAGGTGCACTTACATCTTCTTGCATTTCTCTTATCATACATATATCTTAGGCTTCAAACCCTTGATTCATACATTTCTTGCATTACTAGATGACATATCAACATTTTTTACATCCATCATACAAAATGAATAATGCACATCATCCTTGTCTTGACATAATTACATAATTGGACTTTGAAATACAAATGTAATATTACATAGCCACATTGATGCTCTCATCATCAAATATACATCAAGAATATACAAAATGTAAGTGGCTAAGCTTAAAGTCCTCAAAATACATCTCGTCATTATACTATTTGATCATATCTGATTACATATACATAACAAAATGGTAATCAGAATCCATATGCTACTATCATGTTATGTCTGGCTTCTTGTCGCGTAATGCTCCAATATCATCATTGTTGGTACTTGTAATGATATCCCTAACACAAAGTGAGATAAAAATTTCAGTAAACTAAGGGTCCTTGGAGAATCACTTTACCCTATATTTCACTTCATGTGAATCAATAGTAAAATAATATAGCATATAATACATATTTTGTCATATCTGTACTATCATTCTATTTTGTTCTATCATAACTATTCAGTCTATTCTATTCTGATAGTATGTCCACTTGGGCTGTGTCTCTTTGATATTTCCTTACAGAGTTCCACTTAAGGTTGTACTCCTAGGAAATACTCCACAAGGAGTCCCTCAAGGGATTGTGCTCCAAGGGAAGTCTATACGTACTATCTATTTCCAAGAGAAATTTCGGTTATACCTCTTCGATATCTACCTCTTCGATATCTACCATATAGAGTTCCACTTAAGGCTGTATGCCTAGGTAAATACTTCGCAAGAAGTCCCTCAAGGGGTTGTGCTCCAAGGAAAATAGATATCTAATATATACATACATACATTTCTATAGGCCAGAGAATTCTCATAAACATGCGTTCATATTTGTTATCTGATAATGCATCACACCATGTCTAATACAGTAGTGCACAACATATCACTGAAATATTTCTCCAATGGAGCATGATGGAACACATAAGGGGATTAACCCCAAGGTCCAAAAGTTTACCTGTTGTAGACTTTTATTAATTGCTCTTTTCTACTGTAAGAGTCCAAGATCAATCAATCCCATATTAGACAACCTAGTGTAATTGTGGAAAACATGATCAATCACTCATAAACACAACAAACATTAAGTCAATGGCTAGTATTTCCTCTTACACTTAACATTCACAACTTACCTTCTTTGTGAAAAATTAAGAAATCTAATTTTGATCGATCTTGATTCCAATGGGTGTTCCTCCAGCACAATGTCAATAGGAATAACTCTATAACATGAACAACACAATATCAACCTCAAAATCCATCTCTAAAACCATGAATTTCGTCTAACACTATTCACAAGAACCTAGATACTTCATAATCTATTGAAAACATGAAACAAGTTGTGTTTTCTTATCATTAATCACCTTATAACACTAGGAGAAGCAAACCCTATGCTCCAATGCACTCAAATCCTCTCAAACACCAAGAAATCCAAAAATTACTCCAAGTTTGAGGAAGAAGAGTCTCTCTCCACAATGTCTCTTAAGAAGAAAGAGAAGGTGAGTTTTGTTCCTATCAAGATTCTACACACTTTTGGTATTAGAAATATTGAATTTCATCCACCACAACACAATCTAGGTTTTCAAGCTCTATGGTAATGGATGTTCTTCTCTTGAAAGAGATGAAATTAGCTTCTAAAGCTTAATTTACTAATGTCAACATAATGTTAGATGGTAAAATACTCATTTACCTTGCTTTCATATTCTTTTTACTAGCCATGACCTAACATTTTACTAATGTGTGCTTTTAACTCATAATCCATAAATTAGATCATCTAACATGGATTTTAACATTAACTAAACTAATAAGATAGTTTCTCACACATTAATTCTTAATTTTCTAGTAACTTTTAAAATACTACGTTTTTACTGAAAATTCTCTATAATTGTACTTTTATCTGAAAAGTGACTTAAATTGTAAAAATTAGATTTATGATCTAATTTATCTGATAAATCATGGAAAATTCCTAATTACTCGTTATACAGGTTTTTGTTATTATACCAAGGATTAAATAAAGTGCTATAAAATAAAAAGTTGAGGGTTGGAAGATTACGAACCCTATTTATCCTAATTTGGCCACCACCACTTGTGACCTACATCTATATTGCAAGTCGGTTAAATAATTCTTCCACTATAGGTCAAGTTTGACCGGTGCTTGACAACCCTTTACAATCTTCTAGGTTTTGGGTGCTTAAAAACCTTACAACAAGCTTCATAGGTGCTTAGAAAACTTTGAACCACCAAGCTTCCCAAGTGCTTAACAACCTTATAACCTTTTCCAAATTTTCTAGGTAAGGGGTTACCTCTCAATCTCAATGGGTTTTATTACCTTTTAATCAATTAACACTAAGAATGAATGTGTTCGAAAATAGATAAGCATTCCCAAAGTGCAGTGATGAGACAAAAATTCATTCCCATGTGTAGTATTTTAGGTGCTGAACACCAGTCGTTCCACCCCTGTTAGTACGTTTACATTATAAATATTAATATAATTGCAATAATTGTTGACTTGTGTGAGGGAGCGACCCTAACTACGAAATTGAGAAGAAAAGAAAGAAAGAGTAGATTGTGTGAGCTGTCTTTTGCTTTTACTTTTTCTGATCCCACTAATGTCTGGTTTTACTTTTTGCTTTTTGATTTTTACAGGTACCACACCCAAAAGCACACCAAGACGCGCAACAAAGCAGAGCAGAGAATGTTCTTGGACATGTTTAAGTGTCAAAGAATCAGTTTTGGAAAAGTAAAGCAGAAGAGATAGCCCAGCCTTATTCTTATCACCTTAAATCAAAGCCTATCATCTGATTAAAACAAGAAGGACACGTCCTCTATCAAACGATGTAGGGAATGACTCAAGTTAATCACGAGAATTCCATTGTCTTCCATAGCTTATAAATAGAATATCAAACGAAGGCAAAAGAAGTTTTAACATCTGGAACAACACCTTTGTCTTCTCTCTTCTTCATCAAGTCTCCTCACGAGCAAATCTTCACTAAGTCTCCATTTTTAGTTTATCATTATTATATTGAATCTCTTTTTTTTTGTGTTTTTACTTTGAGTCTATAGTTTCTCTTATTTTTGCTTCGTCTTCATCAATTTAAATCTCGAGTCTATAGGATCTTAAGTTGTTAAGATGGTGTATGTATTTTAAGCCATGTCTGTGAACATGAATTAATTTTCCTTTGGAATGGATAATATATGAAATTGTAAATGCTCTGTAATTGAATCTTAGTTACTGAACCAAATGGATTTTTGTTGTTTATGTATTTTAATATCTTATATCAATGGAAATTGAACATGACTGAGAAAAGAACTTTCATAAGGAAGAGATTTCAGACTACTGAACAATAAGAGGAAGGTGAGGATTGTGGAAACACTTTCACTGGTTGCCTTAGGAATAATGAGCCACTCGTTCATTTAAGATTCTAATATGAGTAATTGTTGAGAACAAAGTCGCCATAGGAATATGGGATTTTGTATACCATTTAGCCCAAGAGCTTAAGGAATCAGCGTTGGCAATGAAAGAGACCTGAACAAGTCCATTAGACAAGGTCCTGAGCCTAGATTACAACTGGTTTATAGTGAACCAGTGAATCTATTCATGTTTTTTAACTGTTGTTCCATTTATCATATTACCTGGGTTGTTCCTTGTTATTGCTCATTTTAATTTTTGCATATCTTTAGTTTATTTAATACAACACAACAAATGTCTCTTCCGATGAATTGTCGTTCCTTCTTGAATTAGGAAGGAATTTGAATATATAACGATGCGACGAATTATTTCAAAATTATTTTGAACCTTTTGTCATAGTGAAAATGCCATTGTGATACTTGGGAACGACTAGCCAGAATAGTTCAATACTGTTAACTTATTCTTTTGTTCATTAATACAGATTAAGATTCATATTAGCAATATTTTCTTTGTGGAAACGATAATCTGGGCATTAAAACTCTTATTTATTACTTGATGCGTGCACTTGCGCAATTGGTCATTATCTTGTGAACAAATTGAGTTTTCCCTAATTGACTGCAAGAGAACAACAAATTTTTTGGTGTCGTTGCCGGTGACAGTCTTTTGCTAAGCGCTATATTTTGAGTTGTATTCAATTATTTATTCATTCTTTTATTGTTTTATTTATTCTGCATTACTTATTCTTTAATTTATTTTACTACTGAGCTGAATTATTGTATTCTGATTTATGAGTGCATCTCCTAATTTACTTGATTATTTATCTGATCCAGAAAGGACCAATTTTGATCATGAACTTGAACATACCTTCCACTGTAGATTAAGAATCAGAAGGCGACTTGAGAGAACAAGAGAAATGGCCGAGAATAATGAAGAAAATGAAGGAAGACCACCACAACCACTTAGGCCTACACTTAAAGCACTAGTTGCTGTATCTAGGAACAAACGAGAGAGAGGAATCATACTTCCTGCAGTCACAGCCCCAGATTTTGAGCTTAAACCTATCATGTTTAACATGATTAGGGACGTTGGAGTTTTTAATGGACTTTCAAATGAAGATCTATATGCCCACCTCACTAACTTTACGAGTATCTGTGATAATTTTAGATCAGATGGTGTGTCGAGAGAATGGGTTGAGGAAGAGGTTGTTCCCTCATTCTCTGGGTTCAAAAGTAGGGGTGTGCAAAAAAATCGGTTCACTTGTCCTGCCCTTGATCTGACCTTGACCTGACCCATAAATACCTATTTTTTTGAACTGGGTGTAAATACTGACCCACTTTATTTAGGTCAGTTTTAGACCTGACTTGTTTTAATAATGAGTCATTGACCCAAAACTTGATCCATACCCATTATGTGAAAAAAAAAATCACAATTACATTAAAAAAAAGTTTTAACGTAAAACAATTACGTCAAAAAAAAATTCGCAAAATAATTTCATCAAAATTTTTCGAAACTTTTTTGACGGAAAACATTTTCATCAAAATTTGTGACTAAAAAAATTTCTGTAAAAAAATTTGACGGAAACATTTTTTTGTCAAATTTTTCACAGAATCTAAATTTCGTCAAAATATTTCACAAAAAAAAAGATTCATCAAAAATTTCGACGAAACACATTTCCATGAAAAATTTTTGACGAAAAAAATTTCATCAAAATTCTTTACAGATTTCAAATTTCGGCGAAAGTTGAGACGGAAACATTTTCGTTAAACTTTTTGACAAAAAAAAATTTCGTCGAAATTTTTAGCGAAACACATTTCCATCAAAAAATTTCAACGGAACATATTTCTGTCAAAAATATTTCGATAAAAAATTTTGACGAAAAAAATATTCTGTCAAAATTCTTTAGAGAATCTAAATTTCGTCGAAAGTTTCGAATGAAACATTTCCCTCAAAACAATTTCCGTCGAAATTTTTGTCAGAACACATTCCCATCGAAATTTTGAACGAAAAATATTTCGTCAAAATTTTTGACGAAATTCTTTTTTCGTTTAAAACATTTGATGGAGGAAATCATTTTTGTTAAAACTTTTGACGGAAACTAAATTTCGATAGAAAACTTATTTGTGTAAAAATTTTCATTAGAGAAAAAATTTCGTCGCTTTTCGACAAAAAGTATTCCGACAAAAAAATAATTTTATGACAAAATTTTTGTCGATTGCAACGACGAAATTTTGACGAAATTTTGTGACGAAACCAAGTAAAAAACGGGTTAGGTTAGATTTGACCGACTTCAAAAACCAAGTCAGAAGAACTTCAAAAACCAAGTCAGGTCAGATCCGACCCAGTTCTGAACTAGTTCAAAAAAATCCAAACAAGCCAGACCTGACTTGGATCAAATTAAAGCGGATCGGGTCAAAATATCTGACTTATAAAAACCAAGTTGGGTCGAGTCGACACACAAATCTGACCCGACTTGACCCATGCACAGCCCTATTCAAAAGCCAATGACTGGCTGAAGTCCATTGCTCCTGATTCTATACATATGTAGGAAGAACTTTCTAACAAATTCTTAAAAAGTTTCTTACCCATGTCTCGTATTGTAGAAGTAAGGGCATAATTGTTCAACTTTCACATGTTCCATGAATAAACTCTCTACGAGGCATGCAAATGATATAAGGACATGATTAAGAAATGTTATAACCACAGTGTAGAAGGTTAGGGAGCTATTCAAACCTTTTATAAAGGTATAGGCCATACTTCTCGGTCACATTTAGATTTTGCCTCTGAAAGCAACTTCTTTGAAGGACCATATGATACTCGCTACAATATCATTGAAAATGTTGCTGATAGATGTCTTCAATAGCCAAAAGAGAAGAAATTTCTACAAGAAGACCACGAATGTTAGAGTTAGATGGTTAGACTGCTATATCTGCACAATTAGCAGCTCTGATGAATGAAGTTAAGAGTCTGAAGGCTGACAAAAATCAGTTCAAATCCAACGTTGCCCAACTCACTGCCCCTGTAGTCCAACCATGTTCTGTCTATGGAGAAGATCACACATTATCTAGCTGCCCATACACTGCAACAGTGTGTGACACAAATAACTGTAATGGCATGAACAATAACTATTGGACAGAGAGAGAGCAACAACTACTTTAGAAGGAACAACAACCAGAATTATAATCAACCATGGAGACCACCCAATAACCAGAGATTTTTCAACAATCAACAACAACCTTAGCCAAATAATGGTGCGAACACTTGAGCTTACTATCAGAACAGACCAAGACAAACTAATGCTCTATTCTCCAAAGAAAAACAACGCATTAATTCCTTAGAGAATATTTTGAAGGAATATATGACCAGGAACAATGTTGTTGTGAGGAATATAGAGGACCTAGCTTGGGCTAATTGCCTCTACTCTTAGGTCTAGACCATCAGGTACATTTCCTGGGGGCACTGAAGTCCCCACTACATCAGGAAAAGAGTAAACTTGTAAAGGCATTCCTCTTTCTGATCATGTCTGAATGAAAATGCCAAGTCCTACTAAAGACTATAAATAAAGTGTTGTCTGGGAGGCAACTTAGTGTTTCTTTATTGTTTTAAATAGTTTATTTCGCTCCCTAGTAAGAATGAAGTTTTGAGGGTGGTTTATCTTAACCACATAAACCTAATTTGAGGGAAAGAACGACTTCAGACTTCCAATCTCCTTTTGTTGTTTTTAGATTAATTCATTTCGTTTCTAGCAGGAATGAAGTTTTGAGGTAGCTAACTTAAGCCAATTATACCCAATTTTGGCTCGGAACGACTGTCGTCTCAGCCATATATATGTTGTTTATTATATATATATATATAACCTTTTATTTTGTAAAGAATAGTCATTATGAAACAACTGTAAGAACGACTCATGAGAGCCAAAGCTGAACATATCATCCAGAAACTCCTAGAGAAAGATGTTGAAAGTAGGAAGGACTCTAATGAAGTGCAACAAGCCTTCGGGAAATATCTACTGGAGTTTAGCAATGAACTGAGGCTGATGGAGGTGGAGCAACATGTCAAGGATGACGTTGAAGAGAAGTCAGCAATAAGGCTATATAAATAATCATATTAACATGATGTTTGATCTACTGCTTAAATTGCAGAGACGATTTCCTGAGGCTGAAATTAGGAACCTAATTTCAAGATTGCAGAGGCTGCCACCATAAAAAAAGAGATAAAAAGGAAGGAGCTGGAAGAAGAAGCGAGGCAAACAAGGAAAGAACAAGAAGAAGAAGATAGGGGGAAACCCTGAATAAACCAACCACATCTTTGTTATCCGTCCAATTTTTATTTTTCTACAATGTTTTTAATTTTTTGCAACTTTTAATTCTTAGGACTTCAACTTTATTTATTTGTTGTTTTGAAAGCTCTAGTGTTTGTAGAAGTTTTGAATTTTGCTGTTGAATATTATAATGTTTACTGTTTTGGTAATATCATTTGTTGTTTTGGAACAAAATGCCCTATTTTGTTGTTTACACTTTGAATAATTCTCTTGCTTTTGTTTGCTTGTTTGTATAGAAAAACAAAAACAAAAACATTTAGGTGTTAAGTACCAAAGTTAACTCAAAAATAGAATTTTTAAAAAAGGTAAAGAAGAAAAGTTAAATTTTGAATCTTAGGAATGTTTAGGTTGTTATCTGAGTGAGTCTACGGTGAGGAACAAAATCCAAACACTAAACTTTTTCAAAGAGAGTGTTTCAGAGTTTTCTCGTTCCCGAACTTGCATTGACACTTTTAGTATTGCAGAATCACTTGGAAACTTCAAAAGGAAAAGGGCTATCTTTCAGTCAATTCAAGCCAAAAGCCAACCATTGTATCATTTCCATAGTCACCATCACCCGTCTCAAGAAGTAAGTAATTCATATCAAGGAACGACAAAAGTAGGAACACCAACATTGAAGGAGCCAAAAAAATCTCAAGGAACGTCAAAATGAAGAGAAAGAAACTACTGTCAAAGTAAAGAAAAGATAAATGCTCCCAAAAGGGAAAGTAAGTCAGAAAAGTAGTCACAATGAAGATGTTCCAATGAATACAAAGAAGTTATTCCTAAAGAGAAAGAAAAGAACCAGTGTTCATCACTCTAAATTAGCCAAGTCCAAACACTCCTACCTAAACCTAAGCCTTGTTACAAGCTTCAAAAGTTCCTTTGATTGAAGAGAACAAGTGATTCTTAATTGTGCCAATTATTTAGGTTAAACTACTCTTAGGGTTTAGTATAAGGTTGTCCGAGTACTCAACTATTCAAAATTATGCCAATTATTTAGGATAAACTACAAAGAATATAAATTAAAGAAAATGTATATAAGTTTACCTAATAATCATTTGAACAATAAAAAAATCAATTTATCTGTACACTTTTAAAAGTTATTTATTTTATTAATAAAGCTCACTTTTTAAAAAAACTAAGTAAAAACATAGCTAATAAGAAGGATGAAAAAACAAAAATTTATGCATCAGTTATAAATTTAAAAATTAAAGAGGTTGGTTTAAGTGATATATATTTGATTTCGCTCAAATAAGATCTTGAATTTCAATTTTTGTGAATGCATAAAATCTTTGTTGGGAGAGTTAGTTTCCATAATGTGAATATTTTTGATTCGAACAAAGTTGACTGTTATGAATGATAGTTGATTTAAAAAAAATATATACTTAAAATGTAAAAAAATAAATATTAATAATACGAGAAAAAAAGAGAGAGAAGGGGCTTAAGAAGGGTTTATTATCATTGTTCTTCCCCGCCACACACAGCACCACCACCACCAACCTTTCCTTCGACGAGCTTCACGACACGTGTTGTGCTTCTCAGTCTGCAAGTGAAGGTGATATTTATTTGTTCTCTTATGGGGTTTACCTTATGTGTTTAATCACTACTAGAAAAGGCGAGAATAACGAGGGAGATTTGTGAGGGAAAATTTCCCTTGCAAACTGCAACAGAATTTGCGACGGAAATACAATTGCGACGGAAAATAGGCGAATTTTCTGTTTCTACAACATCGTCGCAAAATCCCTTGCAGATCGGTTGCATTTTCGTCGCAATTTGCGAGGGAATTCAAAATCCTTGCAAACATCATAAGTCTGTGACGGAAACCGAAAACTAGCGAGCGAAAATATTGGCGACGGAAGTTCCCTCGCAAGATCTAGGACAAAAAAATGCAACTGAAAATTCATAATTTCCCTCGCAAATTCCCTCGCAAATTGCGAGGAAATATATTCCCTCTCAAATTCCCTCGCAAATTGCGAGGGAATATAGTTCATGGCAAATTGCAAGGGAAAGAGGGAATATATTCCCTCGCAAATTGCGAGGGAAAGTCATTAAAATGGATAAGGGCATTAAAAAGGACAAGGACATTAATTGGTCGCCGCATCATGCATATGAGAAAAAGTCATTAAATATGTCGTCGCATCCAGACATTGAGTGCATGTAGTGACAGTAGTGCCTATGTCAACTAGTCATAGGAAAGATAAGACTGTTGATATTTAAAGTGTGTGTAAAAATTGTTCAATAGTGAGAAGCAGAGAAAAATGTCTGAAAGATTTCTGTTCCAACCACCCTCGTCGTCACCACTGTAGAAGGTAAATGAAAAGTGACACATGCTTTCGATGCCACCAAAAAAGGCATTGGTCTTTGTAGTTGGGCTTTAACCACTTAATTAAAAGTCAAGTCCAGCCCAATAAAGAAAGCTAGGGTTCCCAATTCAAGATGTTCAGCAGTCTTTTGAACATGCGTGAATAACATTTTGAAGATAAAGGAGTGTGAAAATCAGTCACTATAAGAGAAAATATAGAGAGAGCCATTTCAGAAACTTCACAGTAGAATTGAGGAAGGAATAATCTTTGATCATTCTATGATATATCTTTCATGTACCGTTCGATCCAGCTGAGATTCTGTTAGTAGCATCACCAGAAATTTCAAACCAAAGTGGTTTGTGTGTATGATTCTACCGCAGGCAAGAATCTTGATAAAATGTTTTTTTTTCTTAAGTTCACCGTTGGATCGTGCTGAAATACTTTAAGCAAGGGTTACACTCATTATACTTCATATTTAACGGTCAGTTTGTTGATTGGAGCTCACACACACACACATATAACTTTGAATATGTGTGAGTAGCATTTTACTGACAATAATACAAGCGAAATCAATCACAATAAGAGAAAAGATAGAAGAAACCTTCAGAAAATAAGCTAATTTAAGAACAAGAATGAACAGTCCTTGATCATTTTTCGATATATCCTCATCTACCATACGATCGAGCTGAGATTTTGTTGACATATTCCTGACTCATCATTATTCATATCCAATAATGGCATTTCTGGTTGGAGGCCTGTAGAATACGAGAAATTTCGGTCCTTGATTATTTTTCGATATCTCTTTCATCTACCATCTGATCGTACTGGAATTTTTTTGACATATTCTTGACTCATTATTCATATCTAATGGTGGCTTTTATATTTATTTTTACTTTTGTATGATTATGATTCCTCATATTTAATGTGAATATGAGGGATCATAACCATACATAGATGAAAATAAATATAACCGTTGGATCAACATAATCGATCTAACGATGGAATTGATTGGTAGTAACACTAATGGTTGTTCCAATATCCTTTCTCTAAATTTTAATATATATTATAGATAAAAGTTATGTTAATAAATATTGTAAATAAAATAAATTATACCTAATATTTTAATTAAATAAATTTTCAATTATTATTATACATTAAAGATATATATAATTAAGTGGAATTTTTATTTTTATTTTTTAATAAAACAATGTTGTTTCATGGAACTTTTTTTTTAAAAATGCAGTGACCCTCTCTGACCCCTTTGATCCGGGAGTCACTGAAACTCGGCCGGATTTTGGAGGTCAGAGGGGTCGATGTGCATATAGTGTCCAACTTGTGACTCCAACCTTCAGAGGGAAGGAGTCAGGGTTGACCCGGGTCAACCCAGAGGACTGGGTGGGGTTTTAAAGACTATAATTGTGAATTTTATTAATAGAATAATTTTTATTATTTAATTTTCTATTTTTGATATTCATATTCTACTGAATATATATATATATATATATATATATATATATATATATATATTCTTTTTTATAGTCTTGATTCATATTTTTTTTGATTATTATTAATATTATATCTATGTATTCTATTTTTTAATTTAATATATATTTTTTTGTTTACGTATAGTGTAATTGTTTTTTCTTTTTAGATTCTATTTTATGTTTTAGGATATAGGTGTTAGGTTAAAAAATGCCTCTCTTTTCCCTTTCGCTCTCACTTTCACTGCTCTCATTTCACTGCATCGTACCTCCAATTTTTCCTCTCCCACTCACATCTCCCTCCAATTTCTCATTTCACTCTTCAATTGTTTGGCTCCTTCTAGTTCCTTAGGGTCTCTCTGGCCTTCAAGTGGGTCTCTCCGGTGGTCTCCTTTTGGTTCCTTACAGTCTCTTCGGCCTTCAAGTGGGTCTCTCCGGTGGTCTGTCCGGCGCTTACCTCTTCCAAGGTAACGAGTTGTCTATATTCATAGCTCAATATCTGATTCTTTTTCACTTCCCTCCTTTCATTATTTTTCACTTTCAGTTCGCCTCTCTTCGCAACCACCGTGTCCCGTGGCGGTGACCCCTTCTCAACCAATTGATGCTGGTAGCTTTCAAAGCTGATTTTTGCAACTAAGGGAGCTTTTTCATTTAAGGTGCATATTTCATTTTTTTCTGATATATACATGGTATTGCTCAGGTATATTTTATTTACATTCATTATATTAGTGAATCTCAAATATTGGGGTCGAAACCGCCTTGGATCTTTTACCTCGTATCTTGCTCATTTCACTGTTGTCTTCTTCTCATATATGTGAATGCGCGCTTTGGATCTTTGATTGCTTTGTATGGTCTTTAGGTTTTTCGTTTAATTCTCAGTTGATGTGCCCATTTCTGTGCCAGATTTGCATTTGCATTTGCATTCTAAAATATATTTAGTTACTTCATCTTCATGTGCTAAGCTAAGTGTGTGAGCTGAATTCATCCCCTATAAACCAAAATGGCGTCGTTCTTGTCTCTACCTGCAATTTCCACTCGTCCCATTCCACGCGCCTTCTCTCTCAAAGGACCTTTCTTTCAAACTCCAACCACCTTGCATTTCAAAAATAACCGGTTGGTAATTCAATCCCCTCTCCCAAGCTCTGAACTTTCTTTCTTTTTTTGCCTCTTTGGGTTTCAATTTGCTTCCCTCCCTCTTTCAATTCTTCATGTTTTCTGCTATTTTATAGTGTTTTGAACATGGAGCCATGATATTAGTGTACTGGGGTTCTTTGTTTGTTTGGTGATAGATGATGGTTCACAATCATCAATGAGTTGTAGTGTGAAACAGGAAGATATGGTTTGCAAAATAAATTTCAGACGTGGTCAGTGAAAAAAGTTTAAGCTTCTTATTTTCATTTTATCATGATTAATGTCTAGTCTAAGGATTTTAGATGTTTGGTTTAGGACCGTATTTATGTTAAATGGGAACCTAAGGGTGAATTGGATGGTGAAATGGAGTGGTGAGATTTCAGGATCTCATTTAACAAGATCCGATTATTTAGCTTGGACTATAAGCATTTGGTATTGAGTAAGGAAAGTACTTTTTGTTATAGGCTACTACACTTCCCTTCCACATTCTCTAGTATGAGACCTTAATTAGTCTATCTTGTCTTGCAGTGTGCCAACTTTCTCGTTATGGTTATGTATGCTCTCAAAATTCTTCGTGTTGCATGTGACAAACATTACTTGCATTAAGCTCAGGTGGCCTCTGCATCATTAATTTAAAGATTTTGAAGCCTCTTCACTATAAGGTATCATTAATTTAGGTAGAGAACTAGAAGGTTGCACCCTTGGAGATGATATTATAATTTCCTCACTTGAAGACCTATTATTAAGTTCTGAACCTGGCTTAGATGCTACATTTTCTGCTGATCCATTCTCATAACAAAACTTGAAGGCCTTCTGATTTTTACTCTCATAAGAAACCCTTGAAGGCTTCCATCCAAGTCCTGTACCAACCGTTTTAGAAGCCTTGTTTGTCCTGGATATCACAAATGGTATATATATCTCATGTTTGAAACAGAGAATTCTGTATCTTGTAAGAACTCTTGCAAATATTCACTTATAAATCGTAATAGTTTTTGTTAAAGTCTACGTTCTGTCTAACGGTCCTTTCTACTTCTGGTATTAGTAGAATCTTAACCAAATTCAATGGAATAGTTGTGTGTGGGTTGTTAATTTGATTGTTTCCATTTTCTGTAACTATTTGATTGTTTCCATTTTCAGTAATTTGATTGTTTGATTATTTCCATTTTCAGTAACTATTTTTTTTGGTGAAAGCATGTGGAACTAATCTGTGTTCCTAATTCTAAAACTTGATAATATCCAACTTTTCAATTCTAAGTTCATATGAGTTATCATATATACTGATCTCTCTCTCTCTCTATATATATATATATCTCATGAGTTAAGGGTTTCTCTGTTTCTGATATGTACTTGTTGTATGAATAATGGATAGGTATTGATATGACCAAACGATTTTGATTTAAGATGTACCTCTATTTCTTACATGTTTTAGCCACAAAATTTGACGTCACCCGTTTGCATGATCAAAGCCGCAGCAGCGTTAACTAGTTAATTTGCTAAACGAGGAATTGTGAAAAAGCATATTTTACAAATTAAACGTAACCGTGTCCTTGGAATATAATCATCTTTATTCTTAGTACTTATAAAATATTTTACTGTATGTTAAAAAATTCTGATAATTTGGATGATATTATTAAAGTAACTTTTCAGATTTTTATAATTTAGCTTGGGCTTATTTTTTCAAGTTAGTATCATTTCGTTATGATTATCTATGCTCTCAAAAATAACTTGAAGTTGTGTGTGCTGAAAGAGAAGTGGTGGGGTGGTTTGGTTGCTACTTGTGGGGGAATAGTATAGTAGTGGAGGCAATCCCATAAAATTTTATGTAAACTTGGGTAACAACATAGGAGTTCAATTTTCTCTCTCTTAACACAAATATTAAAGGGAAATAGAGAGATGCTTAACCACTAAGGTGAAAGTGAGTGGTTGGCACGTGGTAGGTTTTAGGCCATTGATAGTGCTCTGTGTTTTTGCTGTAAAAACAGTTGGTTCATAATCAAACTTGATTATATAGGCAAGTACACAAGCTTCATAATCAAACTGGTCGTGCCACTTCTGAACCTCTTGATTCTCTTTTCCTTTCTACTTCTGCTCCTTATCTTAAAAGTTGTTTGTTTAATATTTTCAAAAAAAATAATTTGATTATATATCTTTTTAATTTTTTTTAATAAAAGGGCACCTATTTTTAACCTCTGAAATCATTCGGGTCTCTATTATATGAGAAATAAAAATGATTATTTTGAATAAATTAAATTTAAATCTAATTTCATGAATAAAACTATAACATAAACTTGTTATAATGAAACAAAACTCTTGTAAGAATTTAAAGGGGTGTATTAAAAAATATTCTCTTCTGATACACCTTGCAGTTAAAAAGTTATAATTATTTTGTACACTTTAATATATGCATAAAATAGAATCTTTGTACTCTTTCACTCGCGCGTTATAGCCTCTTTTTATATCCTTTTATGCTTGTGAATGTGATGAATAAGGGGGCTACTCATAAACTAATTTTGATCATTTACATTATTATATTATTATATTGCCTCATAGTCTGTGTTATTTATTAGCTAATGGTAAATGATATTTAATTATGGGTTCATTAATGAACTAATAAACTATTGGATTCTGAGAAAAAAAAAAAAAACTAATATGGGTTCATTAATGAACCGTTTATTTGCTGAATTTCTATTGGATTCTGAGAAAAAAAAAGTTCAAATTTTGATGCTGTAAACACGTGAATGTGAGAAACCCAAGTATTTTCTGATATGGGTTTTCGCAGTTTTCAATTTTCAAATTTGGTTCTGAACTGTTCGGATCTAAATTCTTAGGGTGGCTGGTATGCTGTCTACGCTTAATTTGGCTGGTGAATTCATATGATTTTTTTTTTAATTTTTTATTTGTAAATTTTGAATCCATTTAATTTAGACTAAACTTCAAATATCTGTGCTTCTTTAAACATTTAGAACATTTCAAGAGAATGAATAAGAAAATGAGCTACTTAGTTTGTAAGAGAACAAACTTAGCATATTGATATTTTTTGGTTCTCTTACCATTCGCTTCTTCCTTAGAAGAGATGGAAATGAGAAAAATTGATGTGAACAAAAAATGTTATCTTTTTAATTCAGTCTAGTTTGTTTGTTTTTCAATTTTGTGGTGCTAGTGTTAGGTGCCTCTATGAGATTTTGATTTTATTTATAAATCTATGGCTAACTTACTAAATTCATAGTGATATAGGAACCTGGTTGCTTGGACCAGAAGGAGAGGTTCTGTTAAATCCTGGACCAGCATGGCTACCCAGACAATAGCTGAAACTGCACAGAAAATTGTCACCCCTGAAACCCTCCGGTATGCAGCCAAACAATCCCAACGTTGCCTTGTTGTCCCTGTCCCTCTTCGCCGTGCCATTAAAAAGTACCTTCAAGGTCATTTGTGTTCTTTCTCTGTGTTTGCCTTTTCTCCTAATATGCACTAGATATCTTGGGGTATTTATGTTTGTGTGGTTGCAATTCTTCATGGTGGTCTTGGAATTATAGAGCAGGAGGAGCCATATATGAAGAGGAAAGTCTTGAGATTGTCTCAATCGTTCAAGGAAATCAAGGATGTCAATCTACAGCTGGCAACCACTACATCGAAGGAGATAGTTGAAGACCCTTTAAAGTCTCTTGAACAATCAAAACGTTGGAAGATTAAGAGCTCTTATGGCGATATTGGTCTCACGTATAGAGAGGATGAGACAATTGCTTATGTGGCTTCTAGAATGCCTGCGGTGTACTCCGCTTGTTATAGAGTACTTAAAGAGGTAAGTGGAAAACATAATCCAGACAGGGAAGAAATAGTAAGAAGCTATCAATGAAAGAAGTAAGGGCATATCATTAAATAGTTGGTGTTTGAAACTATGACATCACAAGTTGTAATGGATATTTCGAGATATTTGTTTTATGTTCATCTTTATCCTTTCATTTGTTTGAAAAATAAAAAAGATGAAGCCAGTTAAAACTAAAAGAAGGGAAGGGATGTTTGAAATATAGTTTTGAGTGCATCCATGTATAAGCAAACATTAGGACTATAATGAATAATATTTCTTCAATGGCAGGGGTTGCTTAAGTTGAAACTAAAATAAAAAGGATTAATGATACATGAATGCTCGTATGAGATGTAGTGACAGTCAGATGAGAGCTGATTTGCATATGGAAGCAAAAACTCTGGTGGTTAATTTTAGGACTAAATTTAATCAAACAGGGGACCTGAATTCATGTGTCAGAGTGAATAATGATCGGTAATCCCTTATATGTGGGATTAGAGTTAGAGTGCCTTCTGTCTCCATCTTTTTTTTTTCCAAGTCGTATCATATAGATGTAGTATCAGCTACTTTATGGTTCAGTTTCCTTAAGGTGTGAACCTTGTATCTCCTTGACTTATATTCACTTCAAATTTTTTCTTAACTGAATAATGAAAAACAAAACCTTTCAGTCTTGAATAAGATGTTGGTGAAGTTAAATTTAATCTCAACAGAATTCTTTATTTTATGTCCTTTTAGGTTCGTAGAAGGCTTCCTGGTTTCTCCCCAGCTAAGGTATTGGATTTTGGTGCCGGGACGGGTTCAGCTTTCTGGTAAAAAACTCTTGAACGTTGCTCTGGTGAATGGTTAACTTTGATATTATAAGTTTTAGTTATGTTGTTTCTTGAATTAATTGGTTTCCTTTCAAATCTTATGATGTAGGGCACTGCAAGAAGTTTGGCCAAAATCTTTAGAGAAAGTTAATTTAATAGAACCATCACAGTCAATGCAGCGTGCGGGTCGAAGCCTCATACAAGGTAAATGCTTATTAGCTTTTTCAAACAACATAGGTTTCTTAATGCTTTCAAATTGAGGCAAGGGAGGATAAAGAATATTAAGTTTTAGAAGAAGGCTATAAGGGCAACAACCCAACTTGGAATGTACATTTTCAAGCAATGGGAGAGGGTCCATTGAGATATACATTTTTAATTATGTTGTAATAATGAAATGTAACTTCAATTTAAAGCTTATGGCTTATAGATTAGTATATTCCTCATTATTTTACATTATTCTTAAATTATCTTTTTTCTTTTCAGTAAACAAATTATCTATTTTATAATTAGTGAATTTAGTGTGAATTTTTAAGTGCTAAAAATTTATTTGTATGCTTGACTAGAGAGCTGAGCACCTTTCCATGTCCTAATGCATAAAGGAATGAGTAATCCGTAATAACTGCCATATTATACTGCAAATATAATTATCAGGATGATATACATCACACTGCTAGATGTGTTATATGTTGAAGGGTGTATGTTTGGGCTTGGCTTATTTGCTATTTTGTGTGTTGATTCTCTTGGGGAACTTACTTTGGTCACCTTCTAAAAGTTTGAGTACTTTATTAGACTTGATTAGAAGTTCAGTAGTCTTTGTATTAAATGATACATAAGATCAACAATTGTAAGTTGCAGAAACAAATCCTATTCTTCCAAAGTTGCAGAAAAGATGAAAGATAACTATACACTTCAATCTTTAAATGATTAAAACTGAATGTGAAACATTGTTACTAAAAACACTTAGTAGATTTTGTAAATGTTTTAATAATTAAAACACGGCGTTCTCTTTTCTTAATTAATATATATATATATATAGAGAGAGAGAGAGAGAGAGAGAGAGAGAGTAATTTTATCTATTTTTTCATTCTTTATTATTTCATTAAGACTTGCGTTGAGAATTTTGGTAGTCTAGGTCATGCACTCCACGATCCCTGGTATGTATGACCAAGGCCATGTTTCGGAGGGTGCTGCAGTGGTCTTGATATTGAGTGAGATCGCTCAGGTGCACTGATGATAAAATAATATGTCATCATTGTGTACATAAAATTCATTCCTTATTATTTAGGTTTTTGGTTGATCGATTATGACCCCTCTTATTGATATCTTTTAGGGGTGTTCGCATAATGCATATGACTTAATTGGAATTGGTTTGATTATTTGTCCTACATTATGAATAAAAGATGAAGGTGATTAAATCTTGGGAAATATCATAATATAATTCAGGGGCAGGATATTCTTACACCAGTGTAAGAGTTAGAAGTCTTACATTCAATCTTGACCATTGATTAACTTCTATCCAATGACTCAGTTTACTAAAAATTTTGAGCCCTTAGATATAAATGGGATCAACGAACAAGATTGAGAGTGTAACTTACACTGGTGTAAAATGATCCTGACCCTATAATTCAAGTTGGGAAATCAACTCTTTAGTATCTTAAAGCACGTAACAAGTGATAGCAATGCTGCTGGTTGGACGTGCAGATTGGTTGCTGCAAAATTATTCCTCTCTAAATTATTGTGTGGCTATTGCTGACTGAAAGAACCTTCAAAGGGCTTACTCAATAGTTGCTCATTTTTTCAACTTTCAAGCAGTTGTTAGAGGAAGTAATATTAATCTTACTTAGAACAAGCATGATTTTCTCCTTTTAAGGTGAAAAATATACTTGAAAGGAAAAATTAAAAACAGTAAAGAAAACAGATAAGGGTTGGTTTATCTATTATAGGTATTAGGAGTATCTAGAATACTCTAGATCTCTAGCTTGCTTAGCTGTATCCGATGTATATTTGCTTAGCGTGTATGTAATCTTTTCTTCATTCAATTAGTCTTTCTGTTTGTTGTTTGTTAGTAGTCATTGCCTTAAGGCTGAGTCAGCACTAGTCTATAAATACTCATTCTCTATATTCATTTGTAACCTTTTTCATATTCTAATATTTAGAACTCTCTCAATGGCTCTCTCTCGTTTTCTCTCTCTATCTCTATCTCATTATCTCTGAACTCTATTATGGTATCAGAGCCCTCAGATCGAGGGCTCTGAACCATTTCTTGCTTTTTCTTTCATGGCTTCCACTTCGTCTTCTCCTAGTCGAACTAGTGGAACCAGATCCACCGTAGATAAAGCTCCTTCTATGGAAAACAAGGCTCCTTCTCTGTTTAACTACTAGATCTCGGTGAAATTGACAGAAGAGAACTATCTGTTTTGGAATTAGATAGTTGAATAATCACTTTACATCTTCTCCATCATTTCTTGGCAAATCCTAAGATTCCACTAAAGTTTCTGTAGAGGAAGATCGTCAGAATGAGGAGATAAATCCTGAATATACTGAATGATTAACACAAGATCAGATGCTCCTTACGTGGTTGCTCTCTACTCTTTCTGAACCAGTTGTTAATGAAATACTTGGTGTGCGACACTCATATGAAGCACGGGAGAAAATTCATAAACTCTTCCATGGTTTGATGAAGTCGAGAGCGAGACATCTCAGATGTGAACTCAAATCGATAGAGAAATGAGGTAAAACGATTCAAGAATATCTGTCGCGCATTCTAATACTCGGCAACTTGCAAGGATCAATGACTGTCCCTACAAATTAACACGAGACTCTTCAGCGTGCTTTGTTTTCACTCACACACTTTCTGGGAAAACTTCCCAGGAGGTCACTCATCCTAGAATTGCTCCAAGTCTAGCATGTTTAACTATGGAGTTCTTCCGTTTCGGGTTGTTAGTATAGCTAGTACCAATTAATTCTTAAAAGCTATCCCCAATAACAGCACAGTCTCTGGAATCCTTCTCTTTCGGATGTTGATTTGATTCATTCATGAACCCCCTAATTGCAAGATTTGACATAAGCCGCTCATTGTCCGTGTCTCTTTTTGCACCGACGATCACTCCCTACCTTTGCTAGCCTTTGGGATATTACATTCCTACTAGCTTCGGTGTGGTTCGTCTTCAAACCACACTGTATTGGGAGAAAGACCTGCTCTGATACCACTTGTGACACTCGGCAACTTGCAAGGATTAATGTTTGTCCCCATAAACTAACACGAGACTTTTCAGCGTGCTTTGTCGTTACTCACACTCTTCTTAGGAAAACTTCCTAGGAGGTCACCTATCACATAATTGCTCCAAGTCAAGCACGTTTAACTATGGAGTTCCTCCGTTTCGGGCTGCTGAAAAGTAGATGCATTTTGTTAGTATAAGTAGTACCAATTAATTCTTATAAGTTATCCCTAACTGTACCGTTCCATACCAGCACAGTCTCTGAAATCTCTCTCTTTCAGGTATTGATTCGATTCATTCATGTATCCCCCTAGTTATAAGATTTGGCACAAGCCGCTCATTGTCCATTCTTCTTTTTGCACCGACGATTACTCCCTACCCTTGCCAGCCCTTGTGATGTTACACATATCAAATCTCTTTGTCATTCTCTTTAAGCTATAAAGAGTCCAGTGCCAGAAGACCAACACATTGAGTATATTCTTGAAGGTTTACCGTCGAAGTATAACGCGTTTGTTCTCAGTGTTCATACATGCGAAAAATAGTATGCACTCGATGATCTTGCAGTAGAACTCTTAGCACATGAACAATTTCTGTTAAAGCAAAATGAAAGTCTTCTCAATGATTTTGGCATTGTTAATCTCACTTATCATGTTCAGAATCAAAAGCAAACAGGAGAAGAAGGTGCTCTGTTTATCTCTGTTTTAGCGGATTAGAAACAGAGCATGAACCTGAGCACTTCAAACAGTGAACATGGAGGTTCTGCTCCTTCAAGTTCATCTAATCATGGTCGAGGAAGGTTTAATGGTAGAAACAATAGAGGAACAGGGCATGGGAATTGTGCAAACATCTATTGCCAACTTTGTTACAAATTTGGTCACGACGTTCGCTCTTGTTGGCATCGATATGATGAGGACTTTGTTCCCGCCCTTCCTACTCCCACTGGTGTAATGAATCAACAATTCTTCAATGTTCCTCCTCAACATCAACCACGTTCCTTCTAGTATGTACGTCAGGTCAATAATCTTGCTTATCCTCAAGCCATGCTTGCTGTGCAGCCTGAACATCTTCCAACTCCTCCAACACCACCTGCCCTGGAGTGGTACCCTGATTCTGGAGCCTCACATCACATTGCAGCTAATCCTTTGAATTTGTTGCAGAGCTAGCAATTGTTTGGGTCCGATAAAGTTCTAATTTGAAACGGCCAATGTTTGACCATAAATGTTACAGGTTCTTCTAAATTTGTTTCACCATTGACTCACACAACTTCACCTGAAAAATTTGCTTCATGTTCCTTCCATTATGAAGAATTTGATCAGTGTGAGTAAGTTTGCTCAAGATAATCATGTGTATTTTGAGTTTCATCCCAATGTTTGTTATGTTAAATCGCAGGGGTCCAGTAAGATTCTTCTTGAAGGCAATGTTGGTCAAGATGGCTGGTATTGTTTTTCTAGAGTCAATATTCCCCAAGACAAAGTTCATTCTTTAGAGTCTTATTCAAATAAAAACTTAAATGTTGTAGTTCAGCGTCCTTCCATTTGTAATAACTCGACATTTACACCATGTACACATTCTTTTTCTGTTGTAAATTAGTGCAGAATGTACCTATTTCTTCCCCTATCAATTGTGAAACACATTCAATGTATTTCTTGTGGCACTGTCGTCTAGGACATCCACATAATGAGGTTGTTAAAAATGTACTCACTTCTTGCAACATTGCATTCAATAATAAAACTGTTTTGGATTTTTGTAAATCTTGTTCATTGGCCAAGCTCATTGCTTACCCTCTTCACTTTCCTCTACTGTCTATAATGCTCCTTTTGAACTAATTTACAGTGATCTTTGGGGACCTACCCCAGTGAAATCAGTTTCTGGATACTCATACCATATATCCTTCGTTGATGCTAACACTAGATACACATGGATTTATCCATTAAAACAAAAATCTGATGCCTTATCCATTTTCAAACAGTTTCATTCAGTGGTTTAACTATTCAGTTTCAACTTACTATCAAAGCCATTCGAACTGATTTTGGGAGGAAAATTTAGAGTGTTTCCTCAGTATCTCAAACTCAATGGAATTTTGCATCGCCTAGCTTGTCCTCACACACATCAAAATGGTGTTGTGGAACGCAAACATAGACATATTGTGGAAACAGGTCTCACTCTTCTTTCTCATGCCTCTTTTCCTTTAAAGTTTTGGGATTTTGCTTTTACTTCAGCTGTGTTTCTTATTAACCGTCTTCCTACAACAGCTTTGGCCTATGTTGTCCCTTACACCAAGTTATTTAAATCTGCTCCAAATTATCAATTTCTCAAAGTTTTTGGTCGTTCCTGCTTTCCGTTTCTTCGTCCCTACAACAAAAACAAGCTGGAATTTCGTTCTCAATAATGCTTATTTCTGGGTTTTTTTCTAGTCAAAAGGGATACATTTGCCAAAATCCTGAAGGCAGAATTTTCATTGAAGAGATGTTCTCTTCAATGAGTATCACTTCCCCTTTGTCTCATGGACTTCTAGTAAGGATTCTCCCTCCCCCATGTTCAGTCAATCTGTTGTTCCCCTAATGTGTCACCCACCCTTGTCCTTGTCTAGTTTGACACAGCAACAAGAGCACACTAGTTCATCTCAGTCACAAGAGGTAGTGCATTCTGTCTCTTCAAACACTTCTTCTAGCAATCAACAGTCTCCCACTCCTTTATCTATTTGTTCAAACAGTAAGAACACTTCTAATTCTTCTAATCCTTGTTCTGATAATTCTTCATCGTTACCCACTCCTACTCACACTGCATCCTCCTCTTCTGCTGCTGTCCAGTCACCTATAACTATTGTTTTCACTTCGGAGTCTTTATCTCCTTCTACTTCTCAATTTGAGCATGTTCCCTCAACTTCAGTAAGTGTTTCTTCTCACACACTTTCCATACCACTATATCTAAGACTTTTGCTCGTTCTATTACCTTCCTTAGTCATGTTGAACCTTCTATAGTCAAACAGGCCCTTTCTAATCCCCATTGGACCGAGGCTATGCATACTGAATTTAATGCTCTTAAGGCTAACAATACTTGGACTCTTGTGTCTTTACCTCCTAACAGGTCTCCTATAGGGTGCAAGTGGGTTTTTCGAGTGAAGGAGAATGCTGAAGCTACAATTAACAAGTATAAAGCAAGGTTAGTAGCCAAAGACGTTCATCAACAAGCTGGCTTTGACTACAATGAAAATTTTTCACCTTTTGTTCGACTAGTTACAAGTGGAATTATGTTGACTCTAGCTCTCACTCATAGCTGGCCTCTTCGACAATTAGACATTAATAATGCCTTTTTAAATAGGGATTTGGAGGAGGAAGTTTATATGGTTCAACCTCCAGGTTTTGAGTGTGGTGACAAGAAATTGGTTTGCAGACTTAACAAGGCTCTCTGTGGCCTTAAACAAGCACCGCAGGCTTGGTTTGATATGATAAAGTAGTGTCTCTCTCATCTAGGTTTTTCTTCCAACTGCTATGATCCTTCTCTATTCCTTTTTCATTTTGGCAGCAAGTGCATCTACATACTGGTGTATGTAGATGACATCATTATTACCGGAAATGATGCAGCTTACATCCAGCAATTGGTAACTCAAATTCACTCCACTTTTGCTCTTAAAGATCTTGGTGATTTGGATTATTTTCTAGGTGTTGAAGTTAAGAGATCAGAGCTCCTGATGTTATCTTCCTTTGTCAAGCTAATTACATGCGTGATCTTTTAGCCAGATCTGCCATGCATGATGCAAAGAGCATAGCTACTCTGATGCCTTCTTGTTGCAAGCTCACTAAACATGGTTCCAATTATTTTGATGATCCTTCTCACTAGAGGTCAATTGTTGGTGCTCTCCAATATGCCATGATCACAAGACCTGTGATAAGCTTTGCTGTCAATAAAGTTTGCCAATTTATTGCTCAATCTCTTGTTGAGCATTGGAGGATTGTGAAACGAATTCTTAGATATCTGAAAGGCACTTGCTCTTTTGGCTTACATTTACGTTTTGCTCCTTCCAATGGCCTTCTTTCTCTCATAGCTTACTATGATGCAAATTGTGCTAGTGATCCTGATGACAGATATTCCACATCTGGTGCTTGTCTTTTCTTGGGCCCCAATCTTGTTTCATGGTGGTTCAAGAAACAATCTTTGGTGGCAGGATCCAGTACCGAAGCTCAATACAGACGTTTAGCTCTCACTTGTGCAAAACTCTTGTGGAAACAGTCCTTATTGCGTGAACTGAATGTTTCCTTTTCCACTCCCTTGGTTCTTTGTGACAATTTGAGTATAGCGGCTCTCTCATAATCCTATCCTACATGCCCGCACCAAGCATATGGAGTTAGATATATTTTTTGTTCGTGAAAGAGTTCTGGCTAAAGAACTTCTTGTATCTCATGTTCCGGCTTCTGATCAAGTTGCGGATACTCTCACTAAGGCTCTTTCCTCTACAAGATTCGTTGAGTTGAGACACAAACTCAGGGTTTTGGATTCTGCCTTGCCTATCCAAAATCCCTGAGTTTGAGGGGGGTGTATTAGGAGTATCTAGAATACTCTAGATCTCTAACTTGCTTAGCTCTATCCGATGTATATTTGCTCAGCTGTATTTGATGTATGTAATCTTTTCTTCATTCTGTTAGTCTTTCTGTTTGTTGTTTGTTATTAGTCATTGCCTTAAGGCTGAGTCAGCACTAGTCTATAAATACTAGTTCTTTGTATTCATTTGTAACCTTTTTCATATTCTAATATTCCGAACTCTCTCAATGGCTCTCTCGTTTTCCCTCTCTCTCTGTCTCATTCTCTCTGAACTCTATTAATAGGAGAGGATTGTCAGCAAAATTGCAAAAAGATTTTAAAATTTCTGAAAGAGATAGTCTGACAGGTCTCATTTTATTTGGATCTTCAGTTGGAGATTGAAATACTTCTTTCTAGTGATGATGCCTAAGTCATACCAGTCACTGAAATGAGTTAACAGTCCTTACCATCAACTGTGTCCCATGATTTCCCCCTTATGTATTGCATTGTATGTTACATGAATTTTTGTAGTGAATTTCCCTGTTTAGGATTGAATGCATTGAAATCTTTCCCTTTTGAAATTCCTGGGAAAAGCTGAGAATAAAGTGTTTAATAGTCTATGAATTTCCAATTTTGTTATGCTGTTGATTATATAGGTCTCAAGAACTTGCCACTTATTCATAGCTATGATAGCATTCAAGCACTTTCTAAAAGTATCGGTAAATCAGAGAGGGGGCATGATCTCGTAATTGCTGTAAGTTTATTCTTTTGGATTATTTACATATATTAGCAACATGTTTGTTCTTCAACATAGTTTGTGGAGTCTAGAGGTGATAAAAGTCAACAATATTAATTGGCCTGGGAAAATATGAAATTAGTTCAAAGATAAAATGGACTTCAATGATGAAATCAAATCATGTTGGATTGTTTTAGTTAATTTGTTTTGACTTTAGGCATGTATGCTAAAATAAAAATATTCGGATACAAAAAAATTGCATGTGTAATATATAATGAATTTCTTTCAACATCCTTGTCAACCAAAACCAAGAATCTAAATATCTAACCACATCATGTCTGTCACCAAAACTTAAAATTTTACACACCATACCATATGTGACTTAACTATAATGAAAGTTGTCAGTTTATGCATATTGTGTTTCATGCATCGAACTCTAATTCACAGACAGCTATTTTAGAAGGATTTGAAGATCTGATTATTTTGCTTCACTAATTTATTAAACCCTACCATATGTTGAACATATACATAAAGGATAATCAACTATTTGCATATGGGTCATTTTAGATAAACTAATTTGGCTAATTTTGTTGCCATCCAATTTTTGAATTTTGACCAAATTCAGCTGTTTTTTTCTGCTCGTCCAGTTTCATTGTTTAGGTAGCTGGAAGGAACATACTTTTGTTTGATATTATTATTTCAAAGATTTGGCATATAAAGTATGGGATTAATGTTTCTCATATTGTAGGAGATAAATTTATCTCTTACACATACATAAAGGTGTGTGAGGATCATATTTTCATTTCTCTCTCTTCTCCTCTCATGGCCCCTCACACTTTTATGTGTGTAGGAGATAAATTATTGCCTACAATAGGAAAAACATTAAACCCATAAAGCATTTGTCTATGTTTTCTTAAAAGGATACTTATTACTTGCAATATGTTTTATGGGCTGAAGTCCTATGTGCTTGGAGAGATCCCGTCACTAAAGGATCGAATTACCATAGTTCGCCAGCTTTGGGATCTAACAAAGGATGTTCTGGTATGATTTCAAGCTTAATAGTTTTTTAAGGAATTTCTAGAACTGATTTATGCTACTTATATGAATGATGTCATTTTAACACTTTTGGGAAAGTAAAAACAGTGATTTGGGGAAAGCAGTAGGAGCAAAGAAAAATGTTTATGAAGTATAGAAAAAAAATTCTTTAAAAAGTATTGAATAAGGGCACTTTTGAATTTTGTTTGATCCTTTTCAACCTTATATCTAATGTTATCTCCGTTTGTGAAATCAAAATCTTGTAGGTTTTGGTTGAACCTGGAACACCTCATGGCTCTAATATTATAGCTCAGATGAGATCTCACATACTATGGATGGAAGAAAGAGTAAATTCATTACTTCTTTTAAGAAAAGTTTGAAGAATGATAAAATAATCTTTTAATTCTTTGTTTTCTCATCATGATTGTGTGTTTTTCTTCCTGACGTTTTATTCTTACAAAGAATGGAATTTAATGCTTATGTAGAAATACCGTAAATATTCTCATAAGAACAATGAAGTTTGCAAAGATTTGATGACTCAGAAGGCTGGTGCTTTTGTAGTTGCTCCTGTAAGTATATTACATATTTACTCAATATTGTTTTCCAATTTTGCAGTTTGCCAATGTCACTCGATCTCTCTTTCACTGACTGTCCCATTCTTATCTTTTTATTTGCTGAATTTTCTTCATGTAGTGTCCTCATGATGGGACTTGTCCACTGGTCAAATCTGGAAAATATTGTCATTTTGTTCAGCGCTTGGAAAGAACATCATCACAACGTGCCTACAAGGTTTCTCCTTAATCCATATTTTACTCTCTGTATTGGAAGGAGTCAGATAATCTATTGTCCCCACATTCTTACTTTCCCCTTTAATTTGATATCAGTAAGGATTAACATAACTAGAAGTTATTTCTGTTCTAAATTTCATCATTCTGCAGCGTTCAAAGGGTGAACCTTTACGTGGCTTTGAAGATGAGAAATTTTCCTATGTTGCTTTCAGACGAGGACAAAGACCGAGGCAAGTGTTTTAATTCAATCTTTCATGTTTGAACTTCAGCAATATACAAATAAAATAACAAAAAATGCCAAGTTATTTTTCACGAGATTTTAACAAGCCTATGGACATGTTTTTGCTCTTCTTGGACCAGGGAACCTTGGCCCCTTGATGGTGTGAAATTTGAGACTCTTAAGGAACAACATGCAAAAAGAAATCCCGAGGATCTTGAAATCGACTACGGTGATTGTTACACTTGTGCATGCTTGTTTTCTGTTAAAATACTCATGAACAAAAATATATCATCTGAATAGCTATTCAACCAGCTTACTTTCCATGTTATAAACTATTCATTTCCATTTTTATTTATTTCTCTTCACTTTTTCAGAGGACTGGTTGAAGTTGCAACAAGCTGATGATGCTCCTCGTGAAGCAGTAAATGCAGTAACTTATGATTCTGATGCTTTGGAAGCTGATGATGATGCTGATGCTGATGATGATAATGAAGAGGACAACGAAGAGGAAGAAGAAACAGCTAGTGCTGATCTTGGAGGTGGCTGGGGCAGAATTGTGTTCATGCCTGTCAGAAGGGGTAGACAGGTCACAATGAATGTGTGTAGATCCACCAAAAGGGATGCCTCAGAGGGTTCATATGACCGTATTGTTGTAACACAGAGCAAGAATCCTACCTTGCATCATCAGGCAAAAAGATCTATTTGGGGTGACCTATGGCCTTTTTGAAGCAAAACAATGTGTGGTGTTAATTTATTTTGTCATTTCCTCTGCCTCTCATTTATGTACCAATATTTAAGGGCTATGCCTTATAAATTGAGGAAAAGAAATAAATGAGTTCACATTATATGTGGAGTTCTGAGAAGTAAGCTTTTACATTTTAAATTTCCTAACTCCATAGAGCACGAATCACAATAAGGATTCAAATCAATTATCTACCTTAATAATAAACCAATTAATGGATACTAGCAATTATAGGCATGACAAAGGGACTGACATTACACCAATTGCTGGTACATCCATTCTGTATGCTTCTAAGCTGAAGTAGCCTTGCTAACTTCTTAAGTTTGTTGGTGTTGATAATTGTTCACATGGTTCCCAGAAACACTAGGTCTGCATTATAATTCTCTACCTTTTTCCAGTCCATATGATAAAACCATTAGATATAAGTCGTAAGATGCCTTGCTTTGAGGGATATAGGAAAGATGACCAAAAGGGTGGCTATTTAATTAGAAAACTTAGAATAAGTCAAATATCCTCATTTATTGGAGTTAATTATATTATAAAAGATAAATTCAGTTATTGTGTCAGTGATGGAGATTTCAAACTTAATGTAAGTTTGTAGGGGAAGACTAGGTTTAAAGCTACCCAATGAACTTCCTAAGCTTGATATTCCTATTAGAAAAACCTCTAGTAGCATATACTATGGACGAGGTGAATCAGCAGGTGATATAATTTGTTTAGTAGATGCAACAAGATCTTAATCCCAGTTATTGATAACTTGATAACTAGTGACCCTCCTTAACATTTAGCATGGTTTTAATATCCAAAACTAATAAAACTGCTGTTTCAAAACGTATAAATACTAGTTATCTTTTTTGTCATCAAATATAGTAATAAAAAGATAATAGAAAGACATAAGACGGGTAGTAACAATTATTAACAGATTTCTATGCTCAAAAACAATTTGTTTCCATAAACCAAACTCCAACATTCCATCAGTTAAGCATCCCCATCAGGGGTGTAAATGGGCTGGGCTGGGCTGGGTTTTGGCCTTCTTGGCCCAAGCCTACGTAAAAAAAAATTCAGCTTATCTGGCCACCTATTAAAGACTTTATTTGTAGGTCAACCCCAGCCCATTTTTAAAAATAAGAAAGCCGCTTACAGGCCTTGTAGGACTCCCACTGTAGATACTAAGCAAAAAAAATAATTGTATAGAGCAAAAAAAGTTCCATTCATGCATGCACTAGTACTTCTCATAAGAAAAAAATGACAAACAAGAAAGAGTCAACATAATACCCCAGCTCTAGAATGTATATCATAGAGGAATAGAGTCAAAGAAATGGAGAAAATAAGAGTATGTCATTTATCTAAAAATCTTTAAACCACCATCAAGACAAGGGAAATAAGAGTGTTATTGAAAGATCTTCATCAGTAACATCATAATCCAGCAAGTATTAAGCTGCAACATGTAAAATTTGAAAACATTAGACAAGTTTTCCTTTCATAAAATAAAATAACACAAAAAGTAAGAGATATTGGTATTTGGTCTTTGCCACATAAAATAAATATTAATTTATTATTTTATTTTAATAAATTAAATAGGCCAGCCTACAAGGCTGTAGGCCGGACTTGACAAAATTGGCTTATAGCCTATTTGTTAAAAAAGCTTTTTTATGTTATCAAAAAAAAAAAAAAAAGCTTTTTTATAAGCCTAAGCATACTCTACTTTTCTGAAAGGTCGGGCCTGAGCCGGACTCAATGTAGGCCAGGCCGTAGGCTGGGCTGGACCAGCTTAGCCCATTTACACCCCTATCCCCATGTAATGCTAGTATTATCAGCGAAAAGCATATCATGGTTAGAAGAGAGTTAAGTAGTTTTATGACCGTATAGAAGGGTTGAGAAAAGTAATTTTTTATACTTTTTTTTATTAATTAAATGACACTTTTTAAAAGCCAAAACTATTTTACGTTTAGATCAAATTATAAAAGTACTTTAAAATAAAGAGAAAAAGAAGTATAATATTATAAGAATTGATAGAGATAGAGGTTGTGGGATCCGCACTTGTTTAAAAAAAATATATATATATAAGTCCCACAATCTCTATCCTATAACATAACCTAACAACTTTCCTACAACATTCCTTCTATTTCCCTAAAATAAAAATAATAATATTTTGACTTTAGTAGTCAAAGAAGATAACACGCTGCCTTGTACCATGTTTAAACTAGCATATTTGAATTGTATTTGGTTGTGACAAATTCACATGGCATTCTTTTTTTGGTACAAGACAGTTCTCTCTTAGCTTGATTTGAAGTATAAGAAAATAAGTTATTATTATCATAGATCATCTTGCTAACACACGTTATTCATAATTAGTAAGAGAATCCTATCACATAACTTTGTCACATGACACATATGTAAAAAGATAGACAACCACATTAAACCTATTCTGTCCCTTTAATGTCTTTGCAACCATCTTTCTCTTACCTAAACCAGTGAAAAACTCACTTAACCTTCAAACTTTAGTTCATAGACAGACACTACGGAAGATTGAAAAACTATAGTGAAAAATCAAATTTAGCAAAATATCATCTAAAAGACTAAAAGCAACATTAAATGTCCAATTTAAAAGATACTCGGCAGCTAAAAACCAAAATTTTGGTATAATTTGGCGTCACCACTTCTCTCCCCAAAACAAATTTAACCTAAGATGTTATATTGACTAGTAGTCCTCAGCAGTTAGGTGCAACCACAATCCGTCCAGCCACTTGGTCAAGATCCCTCTGGCCACTGGATGTAATTCTCCTGCCACTGAGATATAAAGATATATATCAAATCAATCCTTGAAAATTATGATATGAAGATAGTAACAAGATGATGCAGAATAGACAAGCAATAACCTAAGAATATGATAAAAAATTAGCAATGTTAAAGAAATATGCTAATATGCTTATTGCATGAATAAAGGGTAAACCCCATCATCGCACAAGTCTACCCAACTCGAACTCAAGAGAGTAGAGTTGAGGGTCGATTATATGCAGCCTTACTCTTGCAATTTTTGCAAAGAGGTTGTTTCCCAGCCATGAACCTGAGACCTTGCAGTTATGAGGAACAACCTTATTACTACTCTAAGGCTTGCCCTCATGCCAATTGCATAAATAAATAAAAAAAGAAAGTAAAATAGCCTGTCAATTTCCACAGAAGTATTGACACATCTAAGGCTACTATTCTCAATATTGTAATAGTAGCTATAAAAAATCACTCAAGTAGATTGAACAAGGGGAAAGGAATCCTTACCCCTTGACGTCAGTCTCAATGATGTTCATGCTCTGCAACTGTTGAAGAACGTGACGAGCAATGGCGCCACTGCTCTTGCAGAAATGAGGAGGACGACTACCATTCCTCTTGCTCCCACCATAAATCCTCTGAAATGCACCAACACCGAGACCCCCTCTCAAATAGATCTTTCTTGCCATGGAAGCTGAAATCAAGATTGAATTCAATAACAATGTCACCTTTATCCCAAAACTAAGCTTTAAATCAAGATTGAATTAAGCAAAAAGACTAAATCATTGCAATTTCTAGAAAGAAAAGACCAAAAAACGACCTCTTCGAAGTATCATGTTCGTGCACATTCAGAAATCAGATTTGTGAGGGAGACAAAATCTCACCCGCTCTAACATAATACCAATCAGGATCATAGGGAGCCAATTCTTTAAATCTTGCAGTCTTCACAATATCTGTCCACTCAGGAAGCTCCATCTATTTAGAACCAAAGGAAAACAAAATAAATATCAGACAAAACAATCACACCTGAACTTGATAAATCAAAACTAACATGGGACATAGCAGAAATTCACTTCCCAATCCCATAGCATTGAAAACCAATACGATCCACAAAATAGTACAACAACACAAAGAAAAGGGTAATACATATAAAATTTAGACCATAAGTCAGATTTACAAAAGCATAAATAGCTAATTTACTACACATTATAAAAAATGAAAAGTCTTCTTAAAACTAAGCCTATATGACACTTGATTTTAATTTTTTTTCTCTAGTTGCACGTCAGCTCCTTCTTCTGAACCTTATGACAAATTACCATCCATTCCGCTGGCTCAACCAATGCTTTGGTTGGGGGTAACACAGGAAACACACAAGTTGATAACGGAATCATGAGAAATCCCAAAAGACCAAGAAACACAGAATGCAATAGCCACTCACTTTAGTAGTGTATGTAACCATTTCAATTTTCCTACAAACATAACAATAAACTTCAACCTAACTCAAAAGAGAGAGAGAGAGAGAGAGAGAGAGAGAGAGAGAGAGAGAGAAATACTTTCACTTTTAGATAGAATAACATTATTATTTCTCAAGACACAAAACCAGCACATGGAACGGGTCACAAGCACAACTATTCAAAACCCATTTCATGGTTACAGAAAATTTAATGGGTTTCAGATAAATTTCAAATCTTTGCTCCAAAAAAATAAAATGAAAAATGAAAAAAAAAACAAATAATTCAAAGGATTATACCTTGCCAGATCGTTTGAGGTGAGCAGAGTAAGCCTTGACGAACTCGTGAGGCGAAACATCCTTCACATTCCTCGCAGTAGCCATGGCTATGCCGCTAAACAGTGATTGAACACACAAAATGCCTCTCTCTCTCAACAACTGGGGTTTCAGATTCTATTGTCATCAATCTTTTTTATCGCCCTTTATTTTACTTTAATTTATTTCTCCTATCTAATTTATGTTTGAGGTATATATTCTTACTACCCATTTTTTCTACTACCACTCCATTAGGACCACCACTACCACTTTAATCATCATTAGATACAAAAGTTATTTTTTTTTTCTCTCTTCATTCAACTTTTCCTCTAATCCAATGGTGATTAAAGTGATAATAAAGTAGTAGTAAAAAAAAATGGACAGTAAGAATATCCTAACTCTTTATTTTATGGATTTAGTGTTTGTTGTTTTAAAAGAGAGATATATAAATATGGGGCAGGATATACTTACCACCAAAAAAGTTTACCATCTCTACAACCAACCTAATCACCGTTGATTTTCGTCAATCTATCGGTTATAATTTATTAGATTTATTGGAAATTAATAATTAATTAATAAATGCGATCCAATAAATTATAACCGTTAGATTGATGAAAATCAACGGTGATTAGATTGGTTGTAAAAGTGATAAATTTTTTTGGTGGTAAGTATATCATTCCCCTATAAATATACAGGAAAAATATTTTTGAAGTTATTGCAGATAAGTTATTTGCATTTACTCCTAAAACGACGTCGTTTTGAGATTGAAATATTAAAAAATTATAATTATAAAGACTATAATAATTATGAAATAAATTAAAATTACAAAAATACCATGATTTCCACCCAAAACGACGTCGTGTTGGGCTTATTGCAGATAACTTATCTACAGTAACTGTAGAAAAAGTGAACTCATAAATATAAGCAATGAAAATTATGGGAGAGAAAGTGAGTGATTTTTTTTAATTTAAACTTTAAATAAAAAATACTAAGTTGTGTCTGTCTTTTATTTAGAATGACACAACAATATATTTTTTAGAAGGACAAATGTTATTTTGTGAAATATATTGTAAAAACTAATGTTACTACCAAACAATTTCACCGTTAGATCGATTTTATTTTGTGAACGATATTATTTTTTTAAAACTAACAACAACATATCTCTACCTAGCGTCCTCTCCAACTAAGAGTACAAAGCAACAGATTAAGTGTTGAAGAGATAATGAGGGAACAAAATAAAATGGGACAAAAACATGAATTCAACCTATGTCTATTTTCGCTCGGTAACAATTTTTACTGTTACTTTTCTAATACCTTCTTCCCTAAGAAATTGAACAGATTGGTTATGTTAATGTGCTTTTCAACACAAGAACATATTATTGAAACCCATTTTCTTAGAGATTTAACTTAAACTTATTCAACATATTATTTCACTAAAATTAAACATTAAACATGCACCAAAACCCATATAAAATGCAGAATTTAAATTAATTCAACTTCCAATTAGCAGCATTATACAAAAACCCGTTTGAGAGATATGAGGAAGATTATGATTGCAAAAAGTTGAGATAGATTGACGATACTCTTAGTATTGTGACCCTTTTCGTTGTGTCTATGTCCGGAGGCGAAGTGAAAAAACACGAAGAAGAAAATGAGTTTTGCAATAAAAAAAATAGTTTTTTAAAAGTGGAGAGTGGTGCAGGAACCAATTTTGGGAGGGTAGAAAACAACAATGTGTTTTGGTGTTTCTCACAAAACTTAAGGAAATTGGATGTATCCTTAACAGATATGTTTTTTTGTTTAAATTATATAGTATAATTAGGTTAATTGTTTTAATTATAAGTAAATGGTAGTTTTTTGCATAAAGATCTAAGTACATGGGGTTAAATTGCAATTTAGCCTAAAAAAAACGTGACACGATCACGTGAAAAAATCACAATTATGTAAAAGTGAATTAACGGTAATAATTTTGTAACTATAATTTTTATTATTATTTTTCTCTCTTCCTTTGTCACTATTAATTTACTTTTGTATGATTATGATTTTCTAAATAACCATGTCTTTTTTTTAACATAAAGAATCCACTCCCGATATAATATATATGTGTAATTATGAATTAAAGTGATTGATATTTTTTTTTTCACATGATAATATTATAACTCCCCTCTTGAGCCTCTGGGGTCACGAGGAGGAGTACATCACACTGGTAATAGAATTTTGAGTAAAGTTTTTTTTGAATTCCTAACATAGAAGGGGCTTTACTCTACAATTTTTAACGTGCAGAATTATCTAATTTGCTTTCAAGAATGGGAAATTTGGAAGGGAAACAGCTCCACCACGAACGAGGGACAAATAAGTAGCTTGAAATAAGTCAAGATCCCAACCGGAACAGGAGACATACTCTCAAGGCCACACATAATTTTGTAGTTCCATCACTTTAAGGAAGAAAATAAAATAACACACCATTTTGACATAAAGATCCCAAGGAAATAACCTTAATTGAGAACTTAACACACACACACATCCACGGATTGTGAATGTTACTAATTGAGGTAGTCGTCAGCAGCCAAGTGTCGTGGTACAATGACATCCATTTATTATGAAAAGGAAAAGCCGAAAAGCCACAACAACATTAAGAGTACGCTTCAAATGAAAGGCCTGATTTACTTAACTTTTCTTCTATGATTTTGGATAATTTTTCTACCATTGAAGGAGAAAGGTAATTCACCCAATCCCCTACTTCAGCCTTACGAAACAAGTGCTTTTTCCAAAGGTTCCTGCCAGTTGCTTCAGAATTATTTACCTCCAAATCCTTCATATTCTCAAAACTACAAAGCTTTATTATGTTTTCAATCACTCCACTATTTTCCTCCTCATGAGTGAAAGAACAACCCAAGAATTCAGCCACTCTTTTCACGTGAAAATTGACATCCTGTTTAAGGTCCTCATATTTCAAGAACAGAACCTTGTGTGGTCTAGCTATGCTTTCATTCCAATAACTCAGAATTTGGTTCCAAGAAGGACCAAACCCAATTATCCCATTGCAGTACATTTCAAAAGCTTCCTCTAGTGTTAATGCTGGTAAAGACTCTTGCCTCATTTTGCTGAAGAAAATCCAAGCAGACACAAAATTGTCAAGAGGGTTCCTGCATATATAAATGATCCTACAATTGGACTCCTTGATTGACTCAGCAAATAAAGGGAATGGAATGTGAGTACCAAAAACTCTTGGTTCGATCATGTTGGAGAGGTGAGGAACTTTGTCATGGGTGTTCGCATAAACGGTGAATTCAAAGGAAGGCACGATGTCATGGGGATTTGAAGTAAGCAATGGATGGTTCTCTGAGGATGAAAAACGGCGGCGGTTGACAATGGCAAAGGTAAGGGCTGTCAACCATGTTGTGCCGGATTTTGGAAATGTCGCAACAATAACATCACTGTCTTTGGCTTGGAAGTGCTCCTGAAAAGTGATTATTGCTTGGAGTTGAGTTGGACGGAACCAAAAACCTTGGAATTGATAGAGATAAGGGCTAGTCCAACCTTTCTCTCTAGGAAGAGAGAGAATAAGATCCTTATAATCTTGGCTTAGCTTGTCTTCTTCACTTGCTTCTTGCCCATTCTTTGATTGGTTTTTTGTGAAATGTGTGGGATGAGTCTCAGCCATTGGAGTAAAGTACTATAATGATACCTTGCTAGTAGTGATTATTGGCATGAGAATTTAGCTCACAAGCAGCTATTATTTATACCATCAATAAGTGGTTCAAGTAGAAAAAAGATACCTCACTTGCAAATTTTAAATTTATTTTTTATTTTTTATTTTAAATAAATTAGTTTCAATTTAATTACAATGAATTTTCAACTTATAGTTTCTCATCAATGTTTGAAAAATCTTCCCAAGCTCAAATTTTTAGAAAAAAAAAATTTAACCTTAGTCTGACAAATACAATTTTATCTCAAAATTAAAGAGATAGCGAAGGAAACTTACAAGATAAAAGGTGTGAATTAAGGAAAATGGGCACAATAACATATTCAAACTTCAACAATCACCATCTCCAAATACTCATCTAAACCAATCACATAAATGGCTCAGCTGAAACATCGAATCTAAAACCATTATGAGGAGAGCCAAGGGAGCCCATGGCGGGGAGACCACCGTCAATGAGCCTAGTGTAAGAACCCGCACCGTTAATTTAGGAATTTAATTAATTAAATGTGAATTTAGGAAATAATTCCATAATTGACCCTAATAATTATGAGAAAGCTTAAATAATTATAGTAAGTGATTAATAATGTTGAAAGTCGCTTTTCTGACGAAAAGTGCAGATACCGGTTCTGCTCCACGATATTAGTGCGTACAGATGAAGTATCCCGGAAAATTATGAAAAATATGTATATATCACTAGAATAATATCTAGGACTAGTATAACAAGTTTGGAGTCGAAATAATGAGAACTAGCATCAGGACTGATACCGGCTACGTAAAAGCGCGTACCGACAAAGTACTGCGAAAAATAAAATAAAAATATGACAAATCCTAGAAAAATGGCTACGTTTAGAATCCAAAGTTTGAGATTAAAATGAAAAGCGTAACTATTAGTGCTAATACAGTGTGCTTAAAATTTAAACGACTATAAATGCTTAATGGCACATAACCCTAGGCCATATTGTGGCTGCCTACGTGAGTTATTTTGAATACTCAGCTGCTGCCACTCTCCTTCTCCACCATTTCATGACCTTCTTCTTCCTTGAACCCTCCAAAGTGGTCATCTTTATGCATATCTCCTTCACTAAAATAGCTTAGGTGTGTAAGACCAAGCCTTGTGAGGGTGTGAGGTCACTCATTACAGAGTTTAGGCTTCTGAGTTGAGGGGTTTTGTGGCTGTGTATGTGAGTTTCATTGTGTGAGCCATTTCCTTGGTTGTGGTGGCTCCTAGGAGTGATCTTTGAAGAGAAAGAACCATTCTTTGTGTACCAAATTTGTGGCTTTGCAAAGTCAGAACCTTGGAGCTGTGAAGGAGGCTCCAAGTCTGTGTTTTTTCTGAGTTTTCAAGTCCTAAGATAAGCCTTGATCATCCCTTTTGAAATTTCCATGGTTTGAGCTTGTGTGAGTCTTTAAAAAGAGAAACTTGAACCATTTGAGTTAAAGGATGATACTCTATGCTTAAAAGATGTTAATGAAGTTCTGTTTGTGGAGTTATTGGACTCCCAATCACATTTGGACCCTTAAAAATAGGATTATGCAGAAACTGCATGAGTTTCAGCATTCTGTCGGATAAGTATTCGAATACTTTTCGTGTAGTATTCAAATACTCATCAGTAGGTAGTCGAATACTTATTGAAGGAGTATTGGGATACTTTTCTGGGAAGAAAAGTATTCGGATACCTTGTGGTATTCAAATACTGTAGGATTTGTATTCGGATATTGTGTAGTATTCGGATACCGTGGGAAAAGTATTCAGATACTTAGTGGTATTTGAATACTTTAGTGAAAGTATTTGAATACTTTCTAGAGACATGTAGTATTCAAATACTCATCGAGGAGTATTCGAATACCTCCTGCAGAATTAGCCTAAAATCACTTAAAACAAGTTGGAAAGCCTTAAACACTTAGCAAAACATTGGGCTATGAATAATAATGATTATTTATGTTATAAATAGACTATGAGGGTGCTGTTTGTGGACATCAGTGTAGTGTGGACTATGGCTTGGATTGTTAGCTTGCAAATATGACCATGATGCGAGTCATGTTGGAGGAGTTGAAGGCTGGTCGGAATAACGACCAGCATCCTCCGCCGCCGCCACCACCACCTCCACCTCACCGTCAAGATGGGAATAGGAGTGGAGGAAGTCATTTTCTAGAAGACATGAGTAAGAGTAACTTGGAAGGCGTTAGTCATCTTACTGGCATAATACAGCCATACTACGAGCCTTGAGGACCAGGAGACGAGAGACCGCCGACTGAATTCTTTTCGTAAGCATAAGCCACCATCCTTTGATGGATCGTATAACCCGATTGTCGCAGCCAAGTGGTTGCAGGCCCTGGATAAGATTTTCAGGGTGATGCAGTGTACTGATCCACAAAAGTTATTGTTCGCTACCTACATGCTTGAGGGAGATTCATATGAGTGGTGGATGAACACCTCTCAGGACTATGAGATGCAGGGCCAGATTAACTTGGCAATTTTTTGAGGAGTTATTCTTGGGGAAGTATTTCCCTTATGATGCAAAAGAGAGAAAGCAAGGAGAGTTTGAGCCCCTAGTGCAGGACTCTATGACGATTGATGCATATTTGGCTAAGTTCAATGAGCTGACCAAGTTTGCTTACTATAGGATGGTGATGCCTACATCTGAATTTCTGGCATCTAAATTCCGTAGAGGTCTAAATGAGAACATCGCTGAAAGGATAGCAGGATCGACATCTAGAGACTTTGGAACTCTGGTTCAGCAATGCCGTGATATTGAGGATGTCTGTGTGATTAACAAGAAGAAGACAGACAATGAATCTGTAGCAAAAAGAGTTAGTAGTTTTACTCCTTGGAAGAATAAAGGGAATTGTGACATGAACAAAGGAAGCAAGGATATGCAATTGGAGCAAACCAGTGTTAGGTTCAAGAAAAGAAGGAATCAAGGAGTGGTTGTTGGGAGTGAATCCTCGTTGCTTAAATGTAGCACCTGTGGAAATATTCATAAAGGTAATTGTTGGTATGAACAAAACGTATGCTTTAAATGTGGCAAGCCTGGCCACTTTACAAATGAGTGTGTTACCAAGGCCGAACGAGCTGTAAGGGTACAAGCAGTTACAGGGCCTCAAGCAGGAGGTCAAGATTATACTTTAAGCCACTGAACAGAAAGAAAACTCTCAAGCTAGTTGAAGGTATGATTTTTGCAATATGAATTAACTATTTGTACTAGTGTACTCTTAAGTAAAATCATGTGTGCTAGAACTGTGTGATTATATAAATTGGTAAAATTAAATGTGTAATAGATTACGAATATAAGGTACTACTAGCGAAAGAGCTAATGTACCATACAAAGTATGTATGGGAAAATTTGTGTCTGAATTGTATACTTAGTGGAAGAGCTAAGGTACAATGAAAGAAAATAGTCGTATACTTAGTGGAAGAGCTAAGGTACTATAAAAATGGATAATTGTATACTTAGTGGAAGAGCTAAGGTACAATGAAAGAAAATAGTCGTATACTTAGCGGAAGAGCTAAGGTACAATAAAAATTGATGATTGTATACTTAGTGTAAGAGCTAAGATACAGTGAGAGTGAAAGATGAGATAAATAGTCGATGAGCTATGTGCATGGGCGTGTGTTGGATTGTTGTGATTGCATAATATGATGTATGAATTATGTTTTATATAATTAAGGTTGTAATGAAGAGTGATATGCCAAAGTTGGGGATAAAAGGTAAGATGCCTTACACATTACATAATTTGTGATGGTGCTTTATTTTGAAAACGTAAGAGATAATATCTTATTGCGTCTGAGTGAAAAACACTCTCTAGTCAGGTTGGTTTGAGAGAGTGAAATTCTCTTTAAGGAATTAAGTGTACAATTAGTTTTGTGGGTTGAGTGGTCTCCATGACTCTAGGTTAATATGTAAATTATTGATCAGTTACATATGTTGATTGCATGTGAACACCATGGATAGTACTAAGTATGAAATAAATGCTATGAACTGTGTTAATATCTCGATGTTATACCATCCTTTATTGACTTTCGATCTTGCAGATGCCATGCAGATTGAGGTATGCAATTATGTAGAATTATTTTACCTTTCTATTTGAATTGTAAATTTTGCATGTGTACGTGAACTAAGGTACGCCACTGAGTTAATTGGTATATTAATTAACATGTATCGACTGAAATGAACATGAATATGATTTTGTACTATGAAAGAAATTATGGCTTTATTTTAAAAGAGTAATGACTTGTGAAAATTGCAAGTCGTGACACGACTAGAGTCATAGAATAGGACCTAAACTCACTTAAGTTATTGTGTGGAATAGAGAATGTGGGTCAGGTCATCTCTACTGGTAGAGTGACTATTGATCCTAGTAAAATGGAGGTAGTTGTGAATTAGAAACGCTTCGTGAATATCTTCAAAAATTAGAATGTCTGGAGGTAATAGATTATGGCTCGTTGGACGACTCTCACAGATGATGTTACCCGTGACATGGTACTTGGAAGGATACTGTTCTTGTGTGAGTTCGCGAGCGAGAATTGTGCTTTTAGAATTTGTGGGAGAAATGGATGACAATTTCGATGTTGATCACTTCAGACCCGAAAGGCAAATGGGAAAATGTTATGGAGTTTCATATGTGGATGTTGAATCGATATTGACACAAGTTCATGAAAAGTTCAGTTAAGGAACCGTTTATCGATGTTGCTATAACTTTATGATGCTAGTTTTGAAACGTGTGCAGGTGAGTATTTAAACTTGCACGATTTAAGGAGCGTATTGTTTCGACAATTATGAGAAATATACCTCAACGAGGTAATCTTTACATGTGCGTTAATATGAGATTTCATTCTCAGATTGACGAAGCTTTAGATCTGCTTCGACTCTATTTTGGTTGTCTTGGACATGACGATTAAGTCTGCCCATTTTGCCTGGGAAGGCAAGTTTTTCACGGAGCTGTTGGCTCAACGTTAAATTAGTGTGATAGTAAGAACTTCTTAGGGTACATGAGAGCATTGTTAATGATCGGTACTCAAAGTTCACCTTTTGTGTTAGAGTGCATTGCAAAGAGTTTTCATCACTCAATTAAAAATAAATACTGCATATCATCCCCTGATGGATGGTCAAACTGTGTGGATCCTTTCAATAATAGGGGAAATGCCGAGAGGTGTGCTCTGTGGCAGAACATATAACGGAAAAATACTTTTCACGGTGTGAGTGAATTCAAAACAAGATTGAACATAATTGATTAGAGATAACATAAGGTAGAACTCTTGAGGAGTGGACTTAGGAGCGGGAGAACGAGCTTCTCCGGTGATATCATGAGTTTAGGGACAGGAATGTCTCTAATTTTGCGAACAAAATTCTTAAAAGGTGGGGTGAGTGTAAGAACCTGCACAGTTAAATAATTAATAAAATAACATTATCGATGTCGGAGCATGGATTTGATAAAGATTATGCATAATTATGATAAGATAATTATTTAGAAAGTCAAATAATGCTTAAAGTCGCTTTTCTCATGAAAAGTGCAGATACCGGTTTTGCTTTGCGGTATAAATGTGTATCGGTGAAGTATTCCAAAAATTTATAATAAAAATACAAATATTCCTAGAAAAATATATAGGTCTAGGATGTCAAGTTTGGAGTAAATATAATGAGCAGAGATGTCCGAACTAATATTGGTTATGTATAAAACGCGTACCAGTAAAGTATTGCAAAAAATTATAAGAAAAATATAATAATTCCTAGAAAATGGCTAGGTTCATAATATTAAGTTTGGTAGAAAAATAATTAGCGGAGCTATTACAACTAATACTGTTAGTTTAAGTCAATGAACCTATAAATAGCTAAATGACACTAAATCCTAGGGTATTTTCTAACATATGTCAGCTGTCTAGTAGTGTTGTGTGGCTGCCATGGGAGTTCCTCTATACTGCCTTAGCCTTGTCTCCATGAAAGCTTGCTATTTTCTCACTAAACCACATCAAGTCTCTATCTTTATCCACCTCTATGCCATGGAATCATTCTCAACCCACTAAAGCTTAAGTCTTATAGAACAAAAATGTGTTTTAGAAGGTGTTTAAATTCTGTTTAGTGAGTGTGAGGGTTTCCACCATTCCTTCTTGATTAAGAGTAATTCCCTCACTTCTTGGAGAATCAAGGTGCCATCTTGGAGGGGAAAGAACCAAGCTTTCTCCTTGGATTTTCGTGCACCCTTTGGTCAGTGGGTTGGAATAACTTCAAAGCCATCCAAGTTCCCTCATTTTGCTGTTTTGGTGAGCCTAAGGTATATATCAAACATCCCGTTTGAGTTCATGTGAAAAGAATGACCTTTCATTTGTTCTTCATGATAGAAAGCATGATTTAGGTTAAAAGCTGAGTCTTGAAGTTGTTTTGGTGTTTAAAACGTGTTGGTATGTTAATTAAATGACTAAACAAGTTTGAGAGATCATTGGAGGTCAATTATACCTTAAAAACTCAGTTTTCTGCATTCTGTCGAAGAAGTATTCGAATACTTTTCGGGAAGTATTTGAATACTTTCTGGAAATATACTTCGCGAGACAGCAGCAACCTAGTTTAGTAAAATTGCGATATCTCAAGCTACAGAGTTTCAAATTGAGTGAGGTTTTGACCTATGTGAAGCTAACACATAGGGCTACATCTCTGTAAATTTTAAATTTCATTGGACAAGTGGATTGATTGAAGCTTATGTTTGAATCCGAGACTCTATTGCTGGAAATTCAGTTTGTTGTAGGAACTTTGCAAAAATCGTAACCGGAGTTATACAACTCCGATTGAGACATAAAATATTTCGTTGGAAATATGGTGATGTCTAGTTTAACATATTAAAATATTAGAGTATTTGGTAAAGAGTTTCAACTTCTGTTTTAAAAATGGTAAAGACTGTTTGTGGTTGGGGTTTTTGGGAAAAGCGTGCAGTACGCTAAACGAAAAAGAAAACATGTTCAATTTGACATGAAATTGTAAGATATGATTATTGATGATGTATTTTACATTAAACCAGATTGTGACTCGCTGGATTGTTTGGTTGTTGGTGACCACGTGATACTGAGTTGGTATTAGAGGACTTTACCGATACAGGTAAGCTTTTAGTCCTCGGTTTTATCCGTTGCCTGTTCTACCAAACCCCATGGGGGATTGATATATGGGCATGGTATGTTTTCTGGAAATTATATCTGTTTATGTTATGAGTATTGGATCTGTTGTTGAGCTAGATTATAGAATTATATGTGTTATGTTATGAGTATTGGATATGCTTTTGAGCTGGATTATGATATTGTGCATTTGCCATATGTTATGTATGTGGGGTGTTGCACCTAGACGGTAATCCCTGAGTATGTGGAGATATACAAGATGGTAACTCTGTGGGTGAGATATAAAAGTATAGTGGTTTGTAGACGTACGTAATCCCTACATTTTATTCTCTGGCCAGTAGGATGCATACACACATGACATGGACATATGCAGCATTGCACATTCATTTGATATAGTGCATGGCATGCTCATTTTATATACTGTATTGTTATTGCTATAAATGGCCCGGTATAGCCATTCCCTTTATCTTGTTATCAATCTGCTTCTTTACATACTGCCTGCACTGTTGTAGAACTTATATTATTCCTGTAAGTGAGCTTGGGGTGGAGGATTCCTTGAGGACTCCTTGTCTTACTGAGATTTCTGTTAGAAATCTCACCCCTTCTGGGGCACATTTTTCAGGATATGACGTTCGTGAGACGGACGCTAATAGAGGAAAGAGGCTAGCATAGAGATTTCATTATTGCTATGTGTCATGCATATTATGATTATGTATTTTTCCATGATGAGACTTTATTATGACTAGACTTGATGGATTATAATGTTATTTGATGTGAGCATAGGGGTTGTCTATGCTATTATTAAATAATCTGTTATTTGTTGACTTGAGTATTTGTATTGTAGCACCATGTGTTATGGATGCTTTTGAATTGTTATTTATGAGTACGAGGTATTTTAGGTTTTATTTTAGTGTTGCAATTACATAAGGATTGTTATTAAAAGGAAAAGTTAATCCACCAAAGGGATTAGCATGGAGAATTTAAATTAAAAGAATATGTTGCTTCCGCGATTAATTATTGCAAGCTGCGCTTTTAAATACCGTTTGTATGTTAATACACCGGCTGAAGATAGGGTGTTACAATTTCCATGGACTTCGTAGTGGGATTGCCCAAGGCTCGGGCTGGTTGTGACTCTATCTGGGTCATTGTGGACAGATTGACTAAGTCTGCCCATTTTCTTCCAGTAAAGGTAAGCTTCACTACAGAGCAGTTGGCCAAGCTATAGGTTCGCGAGATTGTGAGGCTTCATGGGGTGCCCGTGAGTATCATCAGTGATAGGGACCCGAAGTTCACATCTCGGTTCTGGGAGGTGCTGCAAGGAGCTTTTGGTACTCAGTTGAGATTGAGTACCGCCTATCACCCTGAGACTGACGGACAGACTGAGCGGACCATCCAAACATTGGAGGACATGTTGAGGGCTTGCACTTTGGAGCAGGGCTCAGATGGGGATCAGTACCTACCGTTGGTTGAGTTTTCGTACAACAAAAGTTCTCATGCTAGCCTGGGCATGGCACCCTACGAGTCGTTGTATGGTAGGAGGTGTCGGACTCCTACCTGTTGGTCTGAGGTTAGAGACAAGGAGTTATTTGACTTGGACTTCGTCCAAGTTACTGTAACAACCCGTTACGTCCTGGTAATGTTATCATTGCATATGGTATTAAGCGCAGTTACAATCACAATAATTGAGTTAATTAAATTACGAGTAAACTTTTTCTTTTATTACATTCCTTTCTTTAAACATTAACCATTTCCGTAATCAATTAAAACAACGCCATAATTGTAAATGCAAAACTCGCGGAAGCTTAAAAACTTACTAAACATAATCCCTCTAAGCAATGCCATTTATTTTAGATTTTTGAAAACACCTTTTTGAATTTTAACACAGTGGTAATCGATTACCATGCTTGAGGTAATCGATTACCAAAGGTTACTGTAGAAGTCAGAACCTCAAATTGGGCTCCCCTGTTTTCTGGTAATCAATTACCAGAGATTGGTAATCGATTACTGAACTAGGTAATCAATCGATTACTTTGAAGACAAAAGCTCAATTTTCGTTCCCTGTTGCAGGTAATCGATTACCAGTGAAAAGTAATCGATTACTATGCAGCAAAAATGACAGATGACAGCTTTTAAGACCCAAAATGAGAGGTCTAACTTACTCTTAACACATTGCTACTTCATATACACTTTACACATGTCCTAATGTAGGCTCTAGGCCCTTCCATCATGCATATTCATTAATCAATGCATCAATTACAATGTTCTCAATATCATAGCCATTTACACATAAAAGGGTCTATATACAACATAAGTTTTCCAATGCCTCAAATACAACATAGGTGGCCATTGACAAGTCCCATGCTCACACAAAATGCGAATAGAAACAAGAGGCGTAATGTAAATCAAATACAAGAGACTTAGAATATAATCATGAACACCACAAAAGCATGGAAAACTCAACATGCAATATGTTCATGATCTAAGTCCAAAATGCTAACATCCTACTATGTGCATCAAATGAGCTCCTCCAAAACACCTTGTACTCTATATGCACCACATGCTACTGCCATCCACTAAGTGGGCTTCTTGCCCGAAACTCCTCCGTCCTCATAATGTCCTGAAACAATGTCCCCAAACGTGAGGTGAGATATACATATATATCTCAGTAAACCAAGGGTACTAGAGGATCACTCCACCCCGTGGCTCACTCAAAGTGCTACAAATGATATCATGTAAAAATGCATGCATACAAAATCACACACAACTGGGCACACCCAAGAACATCCTCATAAGGATTACGTTCGAGGACCCCATCATATAACTCCAGGGAATCTTCCTGGTGCCTCTCCCATGGTTGAGACGACCCCATGGCAAAACCCAACTGGAACTCCTCATGAGCCCTATCCAGCGGAAGTCCCATGTTTGGATCATCCTGGTACCGCTCCCAGAGTCGGTTCCACGGCAAAACCCGACCGGAATCCCCAAAGGATATCTCCAGCGGAAGTCCAAACCATCACACATTTACTGGCCAGAGATCACAAACAATGCACACAACAGTAATGATGCATGAACATACATTTTCCACACCACATCATACAACACAAAATCCAACCACAACCTTCCACTAGGTGTGGTGGAGCACACAAGGGACAAAACCCCAGTTCCAAGGGTTTACCTCAACTCCAAGCACAAGGCTCCAAACGTACGCTCCGAGCTCAATCGACCACTATCGCGTCCGAGAGAGGTAACCTATATGATCAACAAATGACCATCAAACATATGCAAACAATTCATCAATTTCACACAATTATAAAACCAACCTATAGTCACTTAGGCCTAATGGCCCATTCCTATTTAATTCAATTATCTTAACTCCTTGACTCATCAAAGTGATTCATCAACCCCACCATTATACACTTAATCAACATCCATTGCCTAAACCATATTTTCACATCATTTTTCCTACCAACTACCTATGGTTCAAGTTCATCATTGAAACACCCCTCAAGGTTTTCAATCCAATTCTACAATTACACCTGTCATAAAATCCTATTATTAACCTATACAATAAACAATCATGCCATTTTCACACAACTAAATTTCTAAATCTCATGACACTTGATTTTTTTCTAAGTTAAATCATCATTTTCACTTAGGATTTTCATAGCATTTCTAGCTTAATCATGTCATTCTAAGACATTATCGTCTAATGCAATTTTTCCATTTGAGCTTCCAATCATCATAAATCAACAATTACAAGCATAGGGTTCATAAATTTGATCTATGAAATCAATCATAAAAACCATGTAAATACACTCACAATCAATGCTAGACTCTCCACCAAGGCTTCTCCAAGCATCTAGAGGTCCAATGCCTCAATGAACATCACTTTTTTCCAATCTTTCAAAACTGACCTAGGCTAAATACTCACCAAGGGAGTGATTTCAAGGCTAGGGGGTATCACCAATGGCTTTAGAATGGGTTTTCCAATTGATTTCAACACCAAAATCAAAGGATTTGGCCAAGAAATGGTGGTTTTGGAGAGCAAAAAGGATGAAGGCTCATCAATGGTGGGAGGGCTGTTTCACGCTGGAAAAGAAAGGGAAAGGAGAGAGAGATCTCGTGAGGTTGATGGAAAATGAGGGAAACTTAAGTGGGTTTTGGTTCCGCGGGTCCCACACGCGATTTAACATTAATGAAACATCTAATTTAGACTACAATTTCATAAACTACGTATTTTTCCCGTTCGTGTCAAATTTTTGTTTCCTAAAAATATTGGTCAAAATTTCACGCTATCGGTACAATTATACCGCAGTATTTTATACCGGAAAATCACTATTCATCAAAATTTCAGAAACTTGCCTATCCACTCGATTTTTCGTTCTGAATCCATTTCCGGCCTTATTTTCACCATTTGAGACCTTCTACTCGATTTTTCATGCCTAGGGATACGTGTTTGGTAAATTACCATTTTGCCCTTCTTATATAGTTTGACCCTAATCTCAGGATTTTCACTAATCCTAACCTTTTAAGCGACATATCATCTATAAATATATATATTTAGAAATACGAGGTGTTATATTCACCCCACCTTTTAGGAATTTTGTCCGCAAAATTAAATCATACCTGTCCGCTAACTCAGGATAAAGCCGGAGAATCTCATCCTCCCGCTCCCAAGTAGCCTCCTCAGGCGTGCGGCCTTCGCACTGAATCTTCAGCATGGGAATAACTTTACTTCTCAATTTCTTCTCACTGCGGTCCAGTATTTCAATAGGACCAATGAGAGTCTTCAAATTCTCTCGGATTTCAATATTATCCGGTATCACAACATGTGATTCATCCGGAACATAACGCCGCAACTGCGAAACATGGAAGACATCGTGTAAATTGGACAATTGTGGCGGCAAGGAAAGCTGATAGGCCATCAATCCTACTCTTTTCATAATCTGATACGGCCCAATAAAACGAGGACTCAGCTTCCTCACACCCAAAGCACGGCCGACACCCGTGACCGGAGATAACCGAACGAATACATGGTCACCTTCTTCGAATTCAAGCGGTCTATACTTATTATCATAATAACTTTTCTTCCTATTCTGTGCTTGTTTCAGTTTTTCTCTGATCATTTCAATTTGCACCGTGGTCTCTTGCACAAAATCCGGACCAAATCTCTCCCTATCACCTATCTCAGTCCAGCAAGTAGGAGTACGACATCTCCGTCCATACAACGCCTCATACGGTGCCATACCCAGACTGGAGTGAAAACTGTTATTATATGAAAATTCAACCAGTGGCAAATACCGATCCCAAGCGGTACCCTGCTCCAGAGTACAAGCTCTCAGCATATCCTCAAGTGTCTGTATGGTCCTCTCAGTCTGACCTTCAGTCTGCGGGTGATACGCAGTGCTCAGCCTAAGCTGAGTTCCAAAAGCCTGCTGTAAAGCTCCCCAAAAACGAGAAGTAAATTTAGGGTCCCGATCACTAACAATACTAATCGGTATCCCATGGAGCCTTACAATCTCATTAGCATACAACTTTGCCAATCTCTCTGTGGTGAAATCCACTCGAACTAGTAGAAAATGTGCAGACTTCGTAAGTCTGTCCACAATAACCCAAATCGAATCGTAACCAGCCTGAGTCCGAGGCAACCCAACAACAAAATCCATAGAGATGCTCTCTCATTTCCACTATGGTATATCCAATGGCTGCAGTAAACCAGCAGGTTTCTGATGTTCTATTTTTACTTTCTGACAGATTAAACACCTTGATACATATTCAACAACATCTTTCTTCATCCCAGGCCACCAGAACTTAGTTCTCAGATCTTGGTACATTTTTGTGGCACCTGGGTGGACAGCATACTGACCCTTATGGGCCTCAATCATTACCTCCTCTGCTAATTCCTTGGGCACAACAATCCTGCCCTGGTACAATAACAATCCTTGCTCATTCAATAATATCCCACTTTGCCCTTTCAAATACTTGACATTGTCGTTTCGTACCTGTGTTTCTTTAATCTTCTCGTATAATTCATTTTCCACCCGAAAGCTCTCATGCAACCCATCTTCAACCCGTGTATTCCAGAATTCATCCACACTCCCAATAAAGACATCCGTCAGCTTCAAGTCACGGAATTGCTCAATTAATTCATTATCCCTCAACATCAACTGGGACACGCTGACAGACTTCCTACTCAATGCATCCTCTACCACATTAGCCTTACCCGGATGGTATTTCAACTCAAAATCATAATCTTTTAGAAAATCAACCCATCTCCGTTGTCTCATATTCAGCTCTTTCTGATCAAAAAAATACTTTAGACTCTTGTGATCACTGAACATAGCAAATTTCATCCCATACAGAAAATGCCTCCAAAATTTTAAGGCAAATACTATGGCAGCAAGCTCCAAATCGTGTGTCGGATAATTCTCTTCATGAGGCCTCAACTGCCTCAAAGCATCAGCACACACCCCAAACCTTTCTTGGAAGCATCACAGTATAATTCAAACTCACCTTCCGGATCGGGGAGGGTCAACACAGGAGCAGTAGTCAACTTCTCTTTAAGGCCTAGAAAACACCTCTCACATTCCTGGGTCCACACAAAAGGAGTATCCTTTCGTGTCAATCAGGTCAATGGCAGTACCATTGTAGAAAATCCCTCAATAAACCTTCGATAATACCCAGCAAGACCCAGAAAGCTGCGGATTTCAGTAACAGTTTTTGGTCTTTCCCAGTCTATAACAGCATCAATTTTATTTGGATCAACAGCAACACCCCCCTCAGAAATAACATGCCCCAAAAATTGTATCTCAGATAACCAGAATTCACACTTTGACGGCTTCGCATACAACTTTTTATCCTTTAACACAGTTCTCAAATGCTCACTATGCTCCTCTCTGCTCTTAGAGTAAATCAAGATGTCGTCGATGAACACGATCACAAACTGATCCAAATACGGTTTAAAAATACGATTCATATAGTCCATGAACACTGCCGGGGCATTTGTAATCCCAAAAGGAATCACCTGATACTCGTAGTGTCCATATCTAGAACGAAAGGCCGTTTTAGGCATATCCTCCGGCCTAATCCGAATCTGATGGTATCCGGACCGGAGATCAATCTTTGAAAACACACAGGCACTCCTCAACTGATCTAACAAGTCATCAATCCGCGGCAATGGGTACCTGTTCTTAACCGTAACTTTATTCAATTTCCAGTAGTCAGTACACAGTCTCATGCTTCCATCCTTCTTTTTCACGAAGATCACCGGCGCTCCCCACGGAGACACACTCGGCCTGATAAAATCTTTTGCTGACAGTTCCTCAATATGTTTCTTCAACTCAGCCAACTCAAGTTGATGTCTTGGCATGTTTAATGAGTTAAACAAGTAACCAACTGGTATGTGAACTTAAAACAGAGTAAAAATGCATGCTTTGACGTTTTAAAGTGTTAAAAATGGAACCTTTGATGGATATCTTCGCGAAATGCAGAAACTGCATTCTGTCGCGAAATATCCGAATATGGATATCCCAATATGGATATCCGGATATGGATATCCGGATATGTAGTTCAGTGATATTCGGATATGCCCCCGACAAATATCCGGATATTCTGGGATTTCGAAGAACAGTAGCTGCACTGTTCATACAGTAGGCGATTGGGGGTTTGTGGACCCTAGTTTGAGGAAGTTGAACTTCTGTAATAATTGAACTAAGTCAGAATCAAGTGATTAAGGGCTTGTCGATTGTGTGAAGCCTTAAGACGTAAAACGTAAGGAAAGGCATTGTCTTTATGTTGTATGCTTGTAGGGTATGATTGTTGATATATTATTGGTCTATAACAGATTGTGATTCTGCTGTGTTTGGACTTTGAGTTGTGGACTCTTGGCTTGAATTGTTAGCTTGCAAGGTAAGCTTTCATGTCCTCGGTTTAGCCATGTTATGGTTCCACCATACCCCATGGGGGAATGATTTATATGCATGTTGTGTTACATGCTTTGATATATTTGAAATGCTTTTGAGCTGATATGTGCAATGGCTTATGATATGTATGTGGTGTTCCCCCGATGGGATGGTATCCTAAAGGGTAGGTACGGCAGGGCGCGTACTGTGTGGGTAATAGACGTATTGCTACATTTCTCTGGCAAGTAGATTATTGTATTGACACACATGACATGATTATTTGCTGCATTGCACTATTTTCGAACTTATATTGCACATGTAAGTGAGCTTAGGGTGGAAGATCCTTGAGAACACCTTGTCTTACTGAGATTTCTTGTTAGAGATCTCACCCCACGTTTGGGGCGCTTATTTCAAGTTCAGGTAGTATGGGGGCTGATGCCTCTGGCGGCAGGAGGCCAGAGCTTAGTTGATGATATTGCTGTTTATTTTGCTGACATGTTGGATGCTGGATATTCTGCTGATGTTATGTTTTTAGTTGCTTTTATTATGCTGTTGATGTTGAGACTTCTGTTGGGCTTGTGCCTTATTTGGGTGAGCATGGGGTTTGTCCATGCCACTTTATGTTAGTACCTTGAGTTGAGTTGTATAACTTAGTAGGTTGTCCGGTCTACGTGTTGTAGTTCTGTGACTAGAGACTTATATATGTTATTTTAATTAATGAGGTATTTCAGTTAGATGTCTTTTGCAATTTACATACAGGCATGATTTTATTTAATTGATTAATTAAGCAAGTTGGTAATGATAATGACGTTATAATTGAAAAGAAAAAGATATTCCGCATTTTTAATTAAGCGCAACTTATTACGATGATATGATAACATTACCGGATATATACGGGGTGTTACATTTTATGATATCAAAGCAATGGTTCGAGGGAAAAGCTTGTATGTATTGCAATGATTAGGATTATTGGTTGTGTCTGTCTTGTGTGTTTGCTCTGTTGGGTTTTATTATGATGATGCATATGTGATCACATTGCGTGGGCCTAATCAACTCATAATTTGTGTAACTTGTGCAGAGTCATGGTAGGATCCAGGAGAACGCGAAAGACTGTCGAGGGTCAACCCGACCCAATCCTGACTGCATTGGCTGAGATGCAGGAGGCCACTAGATTGGCCAACGTGGCAATGATGGACGTTGCTAGAGAAGCGAACCAGAAGGCCACAGAGGATGCTCTTGAGGCAAATCGGCTGGCAAACATGACCATGATGCGGGTTATGTTGGAGGAGATGAAGGCTGGTCCTGCTGTTGGTCAGTTCCCTCCGCCACCACCTCCACCGCCACCACCGCCGCCGCCTCCACCTAGTGTTCAGGATGAGAGCCTGAGTCACATTGGTAGGGCTACTCATGTCACAGGGGTGATGGAACCCTTTTTGGAGCCTGCTGAGGACCGTGATGTGATTGATCGCCGGCTTAATGCTTTTCGCAAGCATAAGCCACCTACTTTTGATGGGTCTTATGATCCTATTGCTGTAGCGAGATGGCTTCAGGCGCTGGACAAGATATTTCGGGTCATGCAGTGTACTGATCGCAGAAGCTGATGTTTGCTACTTATATGCTGGAGGGCGATGCCCATGAGTGGTGGACGAACACCTCTCGTGCTTTCGAGATTCAGGGTCATGTCTTGACGTGGCCATTCTTTGAGGATTGTTTTCTGGGTCGGTACTTCCCGTATGATGCGCAGGAGAGGAAACAAGAGGAGTTCGATAGGTTGGTTCAGGGCTCGTTGTCTATTGACGAGTACCTGGCCAAGTTTAATGAGCTGGTAAAGTTTGCACACTTTCGGATGGTTTCGCCTACTCCGGATTTCTTGGCTGCTAAGTTCCGCAGGGGACTTAGTGAGGATACTGCTGATCGTCTTGCTGGAGCAGCTTTGAGAGACTTTGGGACACTTGTGCAGTAGTGTCGGGACATTGAGGATGTCTGCATCACGAGCAAGGCCAAGAGGGCCAAGGTGAAGGGGACTGGTAGTTCCACTCCCACTTCCTCTTCCTAGAGAGACATAAAGTTTGGTCCGAAAGGCAAGGGAAAGCAGTTTGCGACTAGGAATGCGCATGGTCAGTTCAGGAGGACTTCTCCGCAGTAGGGGAGCTTTGCTAGGCCTCCTTCCACTCCTAGATGTTGGGGGTGTAGATAGGAGCATGTGGGACGTTGTGCTTCGGGGCAGATTGTATGCTTCCAGTGTGGCAAGGAGGGCCACTTTTCTAGAGACTGTCCGTCGTCGACGGTGAGAGCTGCAGCCGTTCAGGCAGTTCCTTTGCAGATGGTTCCTTTGTCATCTATTCAGGCACCTGCAGTGCCACCTATTTCTGGACGTGTATACACGTTGGATCGCCAGCAGTCAGATAGAGCTCTGAACTTTGTCAGAGGTACTGTGTCTATTGGAGATTCATCAGTTGATGTTTTATTTGATTTCGGGGCTACGCATTCCTTTGTTGCAACCCCGATTGCTTTGGGGCTTGAGTTGCCCATGACTGTGCTTTCTCCACCGTTGCGGGTGACCACCGCCACCTAAAAAATGTGTGATTCCTCCACTATTCATCGCAATGTGGCATTTCAGTGGGATGGTCGTGAGTTCTCGGTAGATCTGATAGGATTTCCGATGGCCAACTTGGAGATTATTCTGGGCGTGGATTGGTTGTCCAGAAATTGTGCATTGATTGATTGCTGTGCAAAGCGCGTGGTGATGTCTTCATGTTATTCCATAGCTAGTTCCTCGCCATTTATTTCTTTGCTGCAGGCTAAGAAGGCCTTGAGAGCAGAGGCATTTGGTTATGTCATGTTGGGATGTTTGGTGAGTGAGACACAGGAAGATATCACTGGCATTCCTGTGGTGAGGGAATTCCTCAGAGTGTTTCCGGAGGAGATTCCTGGGTTTCCGCCTCAGAGGGAGATAGAGTTCTCTATTGACTTGTTTCCTGGTGTGTGGCCTATTTCATTAGCTCCATATCGGATGTCGCCACCGGAGTTGGCAGAGATGAAGAAGCATATTGAGGATCTTTCAGCGAAAGATTTCATTCGACCGAGTGTGTCTCCTTGGGGAGCACCAGTCATCTTTGCGAAGAAGGACGGGACAATGCGATTGTGCACCGACTACAGGCAGTTGAACAAGGTGACGATCAAGAACAAGTATCCATTTCCTCGGATTGATGATCTGTTGGATCAGCTTAGGGGTGCTTACGTGTATTCGAAGATTGATCTCTGGTCCGGATACCATCAGATTCGGGTGAAGCCGGAGGATGTCCCTAAGACCGCGTTTCGTTCGAGATACAGTCACTTTGAGTATTTGGTGATTCCTTTTGGACTCACAAATGCACCCGCAATGTTCATGGATTAGATGAACAGGATTTTCCAGCCGTATCTGGATCAGTTTGTGATTGTCTTCATTTACGACATTGTGATTTACTCCAAGACTGAGGAGGAGCATGCGGAGCATCTGAGGATTGTTCTGCAAGTGCTGAAGGAGAAAAAGGTTTATGCTAAGCCTTATAAGTGTGTGTTTTGGCTCAAATTAGTCAAGTTTTTGGGGCATGTGATTTCAGCAGATGGAGTTGCAGTGGATCCCAACAAGATCGAGGCCGTGCTGGATTGGGAGAGACCCAAGACAGTTACGGAAGTGAGGAGCTTTTTAGGTTTGGCAGGTTACTATCGGAGGTTCATCAAGGGATTCTCCATAATGGTTCTCCCTTTGACTCGTCTTACCTGAAAGGAGACTCCATTTGTGTGGACTCACGAGTGTGAGGAGTGCTTTCAGGAGTTGAAAGAGAGATTGACGACTTCACCTGTGTTGATCCTTCCTAATCCTGAGGAGCAGTTTGAGCTTTACTGTGATGCTTCTGAAAAGGGGCTGGGTTGTGTTTTGATGCAGTCTGGTAGAGCTGTTGCTTTTGCTTCGAGGCAGTTGAAACCTCATGACGACAACTACCCGACTCATGATTTGGATTTGGCTTTGATTGTTTTTGCTTTCAAGATTTGGAGGCATTATCTGTTCGGTATGCAGTTTGTTGTGTTCAGTGACCACAAGAGTTTGAAGTATCTGTTTGATCAGAAGGAGTTGAACATGAGGCAGAGGAGATGGATGGAGTTTCTGAAGGACTACGACTTTGAGTTGAAGCCAATGTGGTAGCTGATGCTTTGAGTCGGAAATCCGTGAGTCTATCCAATTTGACGATGGGTGACTTCAACATCATAGAGAAGTTTCGAGATTTGAAGGTGACTTCTTTATTTAGGGGTTCACTTCTCGAGATGGAGACTGTGAGAGTCAGGAATGAGCTTATGGACAAGATCCAAGAGGCGCAAGTGCAGAGAGAGTGTCTCGATTACGTGAAGAACCAAGACGGTGTGTCTTGGAATAAGGATGGACTTTTGCTGTTTCAGAAGCGGATTTTTGTTCCTCGAGGTCCTTTGACCGAAGAGGTTATGGCAGAGGCCCATAAGGGTCAGTTTACTGTTTACCCTGGTGCTACAAAGATGTATCAAGACCTGAAGGGAAATTTCTGGTGGCCAGGAATGAAGAAGGACATAGTTGTGTATGTGTCCAAGTGTTTGATCTGCCAAAAGGTGAAGATTGAAAACCATAAGCCGTCTGGTAAACTTCAACCTCTTGAGATTCCGGAATGGAAATGGGAGAGCATTTCCATGGACTTCGTAGTGGGTTTGCCTAAGACTCAGGCGGGTTTAGACTCTATCTGGGTCATCATGGACAGACTGACGAAGTCTGCCCATTTTCTTCCGATGAAGGTGAGCTTCACTACAGAGCAGTTGGCCAGACTTTATGTTCGCGAGATTGTGAGACTTCACGGAGTGCCCAAGAGTATCATTAGTGATAGGGACCCGAAGTTCACATCTCGGTTTTGGGAGGCGCTGCAGGAGGCTTTTGTTACGCAGTTGAGATTGAGTACCGCCTATCACCCTCAGACTGATGGACAGACTAAGAGGACCATCCAGACCTTGGAGGACATGTTGAGGGCTTGCACGTTGGAGCATGGTTCAGCATGGGATAGGTACCTTCCGCTGGTTGAGTTTTCGTATAACAACAGCTTTCATGCTAGCCTGGGCATGGCGCCCTACGAGGCGTTGTATGGTAGGAGGTGTCGAACTCCTACCTGCTGGTCTGAGGTTGGAGATCGTGAATTGTTTGGCTTGGACTTTGTCCAAGATACCACCCTGTAGATCCAGATGATTAGGGAAAAGTTGAAGCAGACGCAGAATCGCTAGAAGAGCTATTATGATGTTAAGCATCGTCCACTAGAGTTCAGTGAGGGTAAGCACGTGTTTGTGAAACTTTCACCTGTCACCGGTGTTGGACGGGCACTCGGAGTGAGGAAGCTGAGCCCGCGATATATTGGGCCATACCAGATCCTTGGTAGAGTAGGACCTGTTGCCTAACGGCTTGCCTTGCCTCCGAACTTGGCCAACATCCACGACGTGTTTCACGTGTCTCAGCTTCGGAAGTATGTAGCGGATCCTTCGCACGTGGTGCAGCCGGATGATGTGGAGGTTCGGGACAACTTGAAAACTCCCGTCGGACCACTCAAGATTCTCGATCGTGGCGAGAAGCAGCTGAGGAGCAAGATCATTCCGATGGTCAAAGTGCAGTGGACAGGAAGAACTCCTGAGGAGTGTGCTTGGGAGCGAGAGGACGAGCTCCTCCGGCAATACCCCGAGTTTCGGGACAGGTATGTTTCTGATTTTGAGGACAAAATTCTAAAAAGGTGGGGTGAATGTAAGAACCCGCACCGTTAATTAAGGAAGTTAATTAATTAATTATGTGAAATTAGGAAAAAATTCCATAATTGACCCTAATAATTATTATGAGGCTTAAATAAATATAGAAAGTGGTTATAATGTTGAAAGTCGTTTTTCTAACTAAAACTGCAAATACCGGTTTTGCTAGTCGGTATAAATGCGTACCGAGAAAGTATCCCAGAAAATTATAATAAGTACATGAATATTACTAGAATAATATATAGGACTTGTAAAACGAGTTTCAAGTTAAAATAATGAGAAATGGTGCCAGAACTAATATTGGCTATGGGAAAAGCGCGTACCGGAAAGGTGCTGCGAAAAATATAAGAAAAATATGATAATTCTTGTAAAATTGAGTAGGTTCAGAATCCTGAGTTTGTGATTAAAATGCTAAGCGTAGCAATTAACGTTAATATTGTGTGTTTAATTGTTAAATGACTATATATACATTAGTTTGGCACTAAACCCTAGGCCATACACTATCCTACGTGACTCTTGAGGGACTGGTCAGCTGGTGCTTGGTTCTATTGTCTCCCTTTACCATTTTCTTGGTCAAGTTGTCACCTTTGCTTGAGTTATTCACCTTTCAGCTTGTTTACACTTGAGAGCTATCATTGTGAGGGGGTGAGGGTGCATATTCTGAGTCCTTGCCATTGTGTGAGTCAGTTTTGCAGGCTGAGTTTGGGAGTTGGGTTGTGGGAACCTTGGTGATGGAATTTTGAACTTCAAAGTGTCACCTTTGTGAAGAAAGAACTCGTCTTGTGTGCCATTTTCGTGCACCATCTTAGCCTGAGTATTTGGGGCTGCTTGGTGAGCTCCAAGAGCCTTCTTTTCTGATTTTGAAGCTTGGTAAGTGTTACCTCCCTTTGATCATAAGTTTAATGGGTTAAAGTTGATATCTTGGCATGTTTAATGAGTTAAACAAGTAACCAACTGGTATGTGAACTTAAAACAGAGTAAAAATGCATGCTTTGACGTTTTAAAGTGTTAAAAATGGAACCTTTGATGGATATCTTCGCGAAACGCGGAAACTGCATTTTGTCGTGAAATATCTGGATATGGATATCCAGATATTGATATCCGGATATTGATATCTGGATATGTAGTTCAGTGATATCGGATATTGATATCCGGATATGGGGTTCTGTGATATCCGGATATGCCCCCGACAAATATCCGGATATTCTGGAATTTTGAAGAACAGTAGCTGCACTGTTCATACAGTAGGCTTTTGGGGGTTTATGGACCCTAGTTTGAGGAAGTTGAACTTCTGTAATAATTGAACTAAGTCAGAATCAAGTGATTAAGGGCTTATGTGAAGCCTTAAGACGTAAAACGTAAGGAAAGACATTGTCGGTGTTCACCCGATGGGATGGTATCCTAAGGGTAGGTACGACAGGGCGCGTACTGT